>NW_028327174.1:38142214-38445245 GCF_987537825.1 Furipterus horrens
TAGTGACAAGCTGTGCAAATGGATGCTCCCAGGGGCTCACCGCCATTACCTGTGCTTTTCTGGGAGACAATTAGGATATCCACTCAGTACTTCAGGCAGACATGTATTGTATCTCCATTAAACATTGAGGAAACATTGATGGATGATAATGAGTTACTCGGATTCTAAGAAGCTCAAAATAGTTGTGAAAAAAGGGTCATTTTATCAGAGGTCTCTTTCTACAGAAACTGTGATTATTCAGAAATATAAATCCAACAGCTGACCAAGTCCCCAACAATGTTCCAGAGGCTAAGACTATTTTAAAAAACAAACATTATAATAAAATAATTGGTTTAAATTATTTTTCTGTTTTTTACAATAGAAGAAACGTTAGGTAATAAGAGAATTTACCTGCTCACCCACACCTCATTCTGTAAGAAATTCTTCCCTCTCAATTTCCACACTAAGAATTCTGGGAATCCTCTAGATGTTTCCCACACATACCCCTGGTATTTCATTATTTGTATCTACTTGTTCCCCACCAGGATGCCAAAGTAAAGGTGACAGCTAAGCCACCAAATGCCAAGTGGAGGCATATTTACTGATCCTGATGCTGCTGATTCCTGCATTGATAATGTCAGTGGCCAAAACCACGAGAGCAGATGTTTGTGACTAGGTGTTGGCATATGACCAACACAACCCATACTAACACTGCCACTGCAGGCAGCCCTCTGCCCTGGAGGCCACCAATAACAGCTCCACTGACATCTCAGTCATTTTCACATTGCATTTTCCTGTTCACAAAGAAAGTCTAGACATAGCAGTTTTTAAGTTTTATTTGCTCTTTGGTATAGTCTCTTCACCCAGACACTCAAATGGAAGACAATATTGATAAAGCCACCATAGGCAATATTATCTTCTTTCCCAGACCTGGTTTGTGCAACTTAATCCAAGTGAATATGTTTTGGCTTCTTGTTTTTTTCCCCTGGAATGAGGTCTTTCCTGAGTGGCTTCTCAGTTCTCTGTGGCTTTTCCCATCAGTTATTTAATTTTCTCGGATGTAGGACAGAATCCTAGGATGGGCAGAACAGAAACTGTCTAGAGCCCTAGCTGTAATAGCCTACATCCAGCTGTTCTCATGCAAAGGAGGAATCACTGACTCTGTTGAACAGTGTAAGGCCGTTATGGGTTGGGCAAGCCCAGCTGCAATGAGAATATCATTTTCCCAAATAAACATCAGTTCTAAAAGTAAGAGCTCCATGAAGTGGCAAAAGAGTCCTGGCTTGGGAAGGAAGACATCTGGGCTCTGCTCTTCTTTCTTGTTTGGCCTCACTTGAGTCATTTAATCTCTCTGGACTTCAGCTTCCTAACTTACAAAACCCACAGCTCCTTTAGGTCACTAAGTTTCTATCTAGCCCTGACATTCTCTATTGACTAGGTGAACCTAGGACAACCATTTGCCACAAAGGACCCCAATGTATCTATTTGCTTTATTGAATAGATTTATTATTATTATCTTATTTATGTGATTACTACTCATCTTATTTAATAAACAAATTAAAGTCCAAAAGTTGTGTGTTAACATATATGCAATACCTAATATAAGGATTCCATCTGCAATGCCAATTTACAGGATTTTGAAAATGTCCACATATTTATTAATGATTCTTTATTGTCCTTGTCTTCCACAACCAACATTGGTTGATATTTTGACAGCAGTGCCCTTTGCATCTTTTTCTCCTTGGTGTCCTCATTTCTAACTGCCTGAGTTGGAACCTCTTTGTCTCTGTCCTCAAGGAGCTCATTGCTGAAGTAGTTTCTGAAATAACATCTCTTCTTCTGATCTCCTCACTACCCAATACATCTGCCATCATCCTGGCAGATTATTTTACTGAGTATAAACTTGGTCATATCCCTGCTATTCATAAACCTCCATAAATTCATTATAGATCACAGAATAATATCTAAACTCATTAACCTGACATTCAAAGCTCTCAAAATGTGGCTTCAGCATACCTGTCAATTTTTATGTTGCTAATCCTCTTTCTTTATACTATTAAGCAAATGGATTTACTTTCAATTCCTCCAGACACTTTTGGATACTTACATCATTAACCTTGTTCCTTGGTGCATACTCTTTGTGTCCTCTATCTAAGACAACTTTCCATCCTATCCAGTAAGATCTAAATCTTATCTCTCTTCAAAAGCTGAGCTCCAATGAATTTTTTTTTAAAGCAACTCTCTATACCTTCCATTGGAAGCAGTCTTTCTGAATAATCTTGCACTTTATAAATATCTCTACTTAGTAGCCCTTATAAATATTGTGATGTTTATTTTATCAATGGCTTTCCTCTCCTTCTAGACCAGTGGTTCTCAACCTGTGAGTCGTGACCCCTTTGGGGGTCAAACGACCCTTTCACAGGGGTCACCTAAGACCATCAGAAAACACATATATAATTACATATTGTTTTTGTGATTAATCACTGTGCTTTAAGTATGTTTAATTTGTAACAATGAAAGTACATCCTGCATATCAGATATTTACATTATGATTAATAACAGCAGCAAAATTACAGTTATGAAGTAGCAACAAAAATAATTTTATGGTTGGGGGTCACCACACATGAGGAACTGTATTAAAGGGTCATGGCATTAGGAAGGTTGAGAACCACTGTTCTAGACAATAAGCTTCAAAAGGGCAAGAACCATGACTATTTTTGCCTATCATTCTGTCCCCAGGATCTAGCACAGTACCTGTCACATTGTAGATGCTCAAACAAATAGTAGAATGAACATCTCTTAAGATTCATCATTTTCTAACTCATGAAAAAAAATATTTGTATTATGTCCTGTCTTCCATAATGAACTATATGCTCCTTGAAAATGGTGTCTATTTTTGATCTGTGGTTTCTCTTAAAGAAAAGTGCTTTGTATATTGGAAATATTTCTTTATAAATTTTATTAATATTATTTATAAATATGTATTTATTTATAATCAACTAACAAGGCAATTTTAGGAAAAACAAACAAACAAACTTTGGAGTCATATACCCATGTGTCAAATCCTGGCTTTGTAAAGTTAGATGAAAATGTTCAAAGATATTTTCTAATAAACCTAAGTATTATGTTTTATACAGTACAAAATAGATTTCACATGTATCTTAGTTAATTGTCAAACAATATTAAATAGTATTATTACACCTAATTTACAGATGAGGAAACAGACAGGTAAAGATAAGGTGATCGAAGCTTAAGGAGTCTAGCCATTAGCTACTAAGTGAAAAGACAGGGTTCAAACTAAGGGTTTTGGAGGCCAAAGTCTACATTTTTTCCATTCTCGAGAATATATTGAAAGCACATGGATGCAGACCAATGCATGCCTTTGGATAGCAAATTCTTTTAAGAAATTCAGGTCTCTGTTAGTTTGTATCCACTGTTCTTATCTCTGAAGGCAGTAGAAGGCACTTATTTGGAGATTTTGGTGTTGGGATATAAAGGCAGGAGGAAATACATAGTAAGTGTTGGAGAAAAAGCAAAACAAGCCCATTTTCACACTTGAGGAAATTGCTGAAGGGACTTAAGATAGTTATTTCCTCTCTGAAGCCTTCTTCCTTAAACAGGTACAAAATGGAGACATTTCTTATACTAAATCAGAGACACTTCTTTTCTGTTTAAAAACCACTTGATCTTCACATTGCAGGTCAAATCCAAATCAAGAAGAAGAAAAAAAAAGCTCTTATTTATAATGCAGTTTGCTTTCGTTATGTTCTTCCAAGAAATGAATCCCTGCCCCTCTCGGACTTCCTTTCACAGGACCCTGTGATCTGGCTAGTCCTCACAGCACTAGGCCAGTTGTTTTGCCTGGCTGATTCCATCAACAGAAGGTTCAGCTGCCTTTTCTCACACTCAGAATCCAGCCGAACGTTTTCCCTGGTCATCATTAGAGAGATGAGGAGTCAGTCCCTTTTCTTAATGGGCTGAGCTCCTGCCAAGTTCCGAAGTGGTCTCGCCCTTCCTTCAAGATGTTGAATATTTGCTCTTCACCCAGGACATCTGGATACCTTGTGTGAGTAACTCCCTCCTGAGAGTGGTGGGTTGTTTGATAACGGGTTATTCTAATGAAAAGTGTTCAGGCGCTTTGAAAAATTCTGATAGAACTTGGTATTAAACAAAACAAAACACAAATCTTCCTTCCCAGTTTCAGTGTTTATTTAGTAGCAGGTGAAGCAAGAAAACAACAAAATATATTGAGCAAGCAAAATTAATCTGTACCCAGAGAATTTTAATAAATCTTAAAACAAATAAATCCATATTCATCCCCTGATGTTTTGCCAGCAAGTTTTTAACCATCTGTTTTTAATAGCCAGGTGATATGCTACTAAGGCAGGCATTGAAGAGTAATGAAGTACTTTGTAAACAAATGAATAAATAAATGAAAGCAATAATAATGCTAAACACAGGTTCAAAGGAGAAGCAAAATGGTGACAGCAAACACTTTGGCTGAAACACAGAGTGCCAGAGTCTTGCTGGATAAATATCCATCAGCTCCATAGCTGAGCACGAGGGCCCTTTCATTTTTAATTCAGAGCAGAATGACAGGTGTGTAGCCTGATGACACAGCCCTTACAACTGAGGAGCCAGGCAGCTAAAGGGTAACAAAGATCTTATGAACAGTTCTAGGGGAATCATGAGATTTGTAGATTTTTCCTTGTCTTTTTTCATAGCCCAAAAATTGCCTCAAAACTTTAGAAATAATAAATAATTTTTTAAAAGACACTTTTTTGGTAACCATTGTTCCGCTACTTAGAGTAACACCTCATTTGTCATTCATCAAAGAGGAAATGTTATTCTTCACAAATTAATTTTCCAATAAAAGAAGATGTGTTTTGAGTTCAAAGGAGTATATTTCATTTAAATATTTTTGCTGGAAATTTTTTCTAAACGATATTACATATTGAACAGGATTTGACCTTTCCTGATGATTCAGAATTATCATCAGGAGCATCAATCACTATGAATAGCCCTCAACTCCTTTCTTTCAAAAGTGCAAACATACTGGACTCTCCCACAAGCTAAAAGAAATGTTCCTTTTGACCCTATCAACCTTGAAGTACTCCCTTTACTTGCTTTTTAAAAAGAGCTTTATTGAGATATATTCATATACCATACAATTCACCCATTTAAAGTATACAATTTAATGGTTTTATTATATTCATGGGTATGTGCAATTATCACTATAATCAGTTTTAGAACACTTAAAAAAAACCATACCCTTTAGCTGTCATCTTCCCACCTCTTCCATGTCACCCCTCACCCCTTCCAGCTTGAAGCAACATTGATCTATTTCAGTCTCTAGGCTTTCCTATTCTGGATTTTCATATCAGTGGAATCATATAGTACAAGTTTTTTTTGTGACTGGATTCTATCACTTAGCAAAATGTTTTTAAGGTTCATCCATGTTGTTGCATATATCAATAATTTATTCTTTTTTATGACCAAAAATATTCCATTGTGTAGATACACCAGATTTTTCAAATCTGTAAGTCCATTAATGAATATTTGAATTGTTTCTACCTTTGACTCTTCTAATTAATGCTTCTATAAACAGAGGTATACAAATGTCTATATGGACATATGTTTTCATTTCTCTTGAGTATACATACACCTAGGAGTGAAATTGCTGTGTTGTATGGCAATTTTATCTTTAATTGTTCAAGGAACTGGCAGACTGTTTACAAAAGGGCCTGCATATCACTTTGCATCCCTTCCAGCAGTACATGAGGGTCTCAATTTCTTTACATCCTTGCTAACACTTGTCTGACTCTGATACTAGCCATTCCAGTGGGTGCAAGATGGTATCTTATTGTGTTTTCTATTTGCATTTATAAGCTGGCTAATGATGTTGAGAATCTTCTCATGTGTTTATTGGCCATTTTTAGATCTTCCCTAGAGAAATTCTATGCAGATCCTTTGCCCACTTTTAATTGAGTTATTTTTATTATTATGTTGTAAGGGTTATTTATATTATATATCACTATTAAGTTGTAAGGGTTCTTTATGTTATATTTATGCATCTCTCTCTCTCTTTCTCTCTCTGACAAGTCTCTTAACAGGTATATGATTTGCAAATGTGTTCTCCTACTCGATGGGTTGTCTTTGCACTTTTCATATACTGTTCTTTTTTCTTAAATTTCTTCTTTTCTTGTTGCCCAGTTACTTGAAAGAAGTTTTCTGTGGTCCATTATGTCTCACTTCCATTCATTCCTACAATCCACCACAATGTGGTTTCGGCACTCACCATTCCCTTGAAACCCTCTTACTAAGGCCAAACTGCTCTTACTAGGTAGGGCCAATTTATTGTTAAATTAAAATGCTTTTCCTTAATGCTCCCTCTACTTGCCATTTGGCAATGCTCAATCTTTATTTCTCTGAAAATTTCTCTGCCTTCGATTACATGATACCATTTCTCCAGATTTTGCTTCTATAATCACAATAATTCCTTATTTTCATTCTCTATTCCTCTTCTACTTATACCTTTTTTAAGTATATTTTATTATGTTGTTACAATTGTCCCAATTTCTTTTCCCTTTGTTCCCCTCTGACCAGTACCCTCCTTCCTTCCAGCAATCCCCCCCCCACCTTAGTTCATGTCCATCGGTTGTGCATGTAAGTTCTTTGGCTTCACCCTTTCCTATATTATTCTTAACTCCTCCTGTCTATTTTGTATCAACCAATTATGCTTCTTAATCCCTGCACCATTTCCCCATTTCTCCCCCTTCCCCCTCACAGTTGATAACCCTCCAAATGATTCCCATACCTATGATTCTGTTCTCATTCTGGTTTGCTTAGTTGGATTTTGTTTTTACTTTTTAGATTCAGTTGTTGATAGTTGTGAGTTTGTTGTCATTTTAGTGTTCATAATTTTGATCTTCTTTTCTTAAATAAGTTCCTTTAACATTTCATATAATAATGGCTTGGTGATGATGAACTCCTTTAGCTTTACCTTGTGTGGGAAGCACTTCATCTGCTCTTCCATTCTAAATGATAGCTTTTCTGGATAGAGTAATCTTGGTTGTAAGTCCTTGCTTTTTATCACATTGAATACATCTTGCCATCCCCTTCTTGCCTGGAAAGTTTCTTTTGAGAAGTCAGCTGATAGTCTTATAGGCAAGCTCCCCCACCTGTTTGTTTGTTTGTTTGTTTGTTTTTTGTGGAGAAAATAAACCAACATTTATTCAACATCAGTTGTCAACCTGGGTTCTTTTATCCTTGCACTGGCCCTAAGGACTTTGCTATTTTTATCCCTACTCCATAGGTGGGGAAAGGGAGACTCAGTTGCCCAAGGTCACAAAACACCTGAGAGGACCAGAAATTTATTTTGCCTGTGGGGATGGAGCGCTGGGGAAAGATTCTAACAAGGAGAGAGTTCTCTCCATGATCTCAGAGAAAATCAGATTTTGACAGTCGGGGAAGACAAGACAGGAGGGAACGGAGAGAATGTATTCCAGGAAAGGGGTTAGCAGGAGTGGAACCCCCAAAGTGTTTAGGTGTCTGGCTTGTTTTAGGGAACCAGCTATAGGGTTGCCAGAGATTTACATGGGAACTGAAGGATGCATAGTAGTTAGAATTAGAGACCCTCAGGGACCCCATCCTTCTTTCTCCTCATTATCCTTTAGGTAAAGCAGGCACTTCTAGCAACATGTCACCTGTTGATGAGACAGAGTGAAGTTCCCTTCTCTCTGAAGGCTGCTGCCTTTTCTTTTCTCTTGCTGCTTTTAAGTTTCTCTCTTTACCTTGAATCTTTGGCATTTTAATTATGATGTGTCTTGGTGTGGTCCTCTTTGGGTCTTACTTGTTTGGGACTCTCTGTGCTTCCTGGACATGTATATCTATTTCCTTCGCCAAATTTGGGGAGTTTTCCTTTATTATTTTTTCACATAAGCTTTCAAATTCTTGCTCTTCCTCTTCTCCTTCTCGCACCCCTATGATTCAGATGTCGGCACGTTTAAAGTTGTCCCAGAGATTCTTAAGCCTTTCCTCATTTTTTTTTCAATTCTTGCTTCCTCGTTCTGTACTGGTTGATTGTTTATTTCTTCCTTATGTTCCAAATCATTGACTTGAATCCCAGTATCCTTCCCTTCACCATTGGTTTTGTGTGGACTTTCCTTTGTTTCATTTAGTATGCCCTTCACTTCTTCCCTTATACATTTGCCATACTTGAGCATGTCTGTCAAGCCTGTGAGCATCTTTATCACCAGTGTTTTGAATTCTATATCTGTTAGGTTGGCATTCTCCTCATCTGTCAAATTGGCTATCTCCTTGTCACTTAGTTCTCCCACTGGAACCTTGATCTGTTCCCTCTTTTGGGCCACACTTCTCTGTTTCCTCATCTTGACAGGCTCCTGTGTTTGTTTGCCTCTGTGTCTTAGGTAGAGCTGTCGCACCTGTTATGTCTTAAGGGACGGAGCCTTAAGTATTCATCAGTATAGGCAACCCGTTTCACCATGTTGTGGTGCTGTATGTGGGGGAGGAGTCTGAGAGGGAACAATGCTGCTTGATCAGCACTTACCCCTTTTCCAGGCACTTCTTCCATTTCTCTATGGGACTGGCACCTCTCTAGCTGTTGCCCTGGCTGTGGTTCCTTGAGTGGGTGGGTCTGTTGACATTCTAGGACCATGGGGGCCCTTTAAACAAGCAGACTCTACTGAGAGGCAGTTTCTTCCTCTACCCCAACCCCCACTGGTTTTCACAGTCAGAAGCAATGAGGCTTTGCTTTTTCTGGTGCTGGAACCATGAGCTGAGCATTGTGGTCTGGTGCTGGGAGCACTCCCCAAGTGTCCCTCCCTACTTTTTAAAATGTGTTATGCACTTTCCACTTACCTGCCACTACTGCCACTGCCACACTGCCACACTTCTTCCTCTATCTGGATGAGGGTTTTCTTTTCTTTTTTTTTTTTTTTTTTTTTTTTTGTATCTTTGTTTATTGGACTTTCATACAGCTTGATTTTCTAGACCTTCTCGTCATATCTAGTTTTGAGGTAATTTTATTCCTTCTTCGTTGTGGATGGAGGAGATGCAGTGTGTCTGTCTAGGTCTCCATCTTGGCCAGAAGTCTATCGATAATGTCCATTTTGATAACCTAAAAGTCAACTGACTAGGGACCTTAATTCCATCTGTAAAATCTCTTTTGACATATAATACGACATGTGCATGTTAGTGATACCTCATCACATTCACAGGTATGTTCAGTTCACACTCACGGGCAGGGGTTATACTGGGCATGCTCAGCAGGAGTGGGGATCTTGGGGCTTTCTGAGAATTCTGCCTGCTATATCCAACATGCTCTTTCATTCCTCTCTGGCTTTTTGTATACTGTTCTTTCTTTCTATTATATTCATTTCTCCACTATCAATTTGGAAAGCTTCTGTTTAGCTTCAAATGTTATTTAACCATTAAGCCTTCAAGAGAAATCAGTTTTTCTTTCTCTATACTCCCATTACATTTTCTATCTTTATCATAGTTGCCCATGTTTCTGCTTTCCCTGATAAACTGCAATATTTTCAAGGACATGAACTACTTTTTACTTGTCTTTACTTCCCCAGTTTCAGACATGTATTAAGTTTCTAATAAATGTGTGTTGAATAAATTAAGTCATATTTTTGATGTGCAGTAAAGCCATGATAATCTCATGGGCTGTAGAAGTGAATAAAGCTTTTGATGGTATAGAAAATGTCCTCAGACTGACATTTTTAAGCCACTTTTTTTTTTTTTTTTTGGTTTTGTTTTGTTTTGCTTTTGCTTTTGCATTTGCTTTTGCTTTTGGTTTTTCCTCTCCCATGTATTATCAGATTGACAAATGTTACTGCTTCTTAGAGTCAGGGGACCTAGACACAAAACAGTTTCTTCTGAATTGTTGCATTCAAACTGATTTGAACCAGGAAACAAATTAATTAAATGTATTAGAATTAAAGATAAAGTATGCATACAATGGGCTTTTATTGATTGTCAGAAAGTCTTTTTTAGGTGTAGTGCATGATGCTTGGTACAGAGACTGCAAAATCAATTTTGACTGTTTTTTTAGGCATTCTCCCAGGTATTTGGAAATCAGCTAGCAGAGTTTGCTGGGTAAGTGATCTCTGAAGAAGTGAGGACCAATTTTATGTTCACAAGGTCAACCATTTTAAAAGGTAAGCTTTAACAGGAGGTAGCTAAAAGCAAGAGAACTTGTTCACCTCTTTACTATTCTGTTTACATAATCATTTGCAAATGAAAGTTTTCAATGAGCCTAACGGAAAGTCTTGACATTGGAAAAATGAACTCAAAATATTTCCTCCAACTTAAATAATTCGTTCACTGGGTCTCCAAAGTGAAGAGATAAGAACATAAATGTACATTTTAGAATCAGGCATCAAGTCCCCAGCAGACCACAAAAAAGCAAAAGTCAATGAAGCAGACCTCAGTGGAAAAAGCTATAAATTTGGAGCTGCTCAAGTTCTTTACTTCCAAGGGGTACAATGGCAACTTGCCAGAAGCCTGAGGGCTACACTTAATTTGCACATAAATTTATATAAAACTTTAAATTGTGAGCATGCATGCACAAGCTTAGTTCTGGTTTGCATGATTAATGAGAATGTCATGCTTTCAGTAGTTATGAAAATTCCAGGATGAATAAGCTTTGTCCCAAGACCACTATTATGCAAATACATCACCTCTGGGATTTTATAGTCATTGTTTTAAAGTAAATATACTGGCAGCATTTTAGGGCCTGCTTGTTGGTGTTCCTATTGCCCTTTTTTTGTAACACATGCTTCATAGGTAACATTAATGAGACATCCCCAGAAAGCACAAAGATAATGTTCATAGCATGTTCAATAAGGAAAATTGTAATTCCATTCCAAGCCTAGAGACAAATCTTCAGTTTGGTTTGTTGTTATTGTGGGACCACAGTCTCTCAAAGACATGTCTTTATTAAATTAATTTTTAGAGAGATTAGACAGGGTGTTGACTATTTGCTGATAGCAGTGACATTTATATAGAATAATGTTTTTACATAACGGTATGAGAGATGATGGAGAAGATTCTGACCCAAACCTGGAGAGACCTTTTCCACTTCTTAGCTAAGTATTTCATCTTCTCTATTGATGTGATATTGACAGTGATTGATTGACCCACATGCCAGTAATGCCTTTATATATTACCTATAGCTATTGTATGTGTTATATATGTATGTTTAGGTTAAAAGTAGACTTTCACAATATTAGTTTAGCCTTTAAAAAATTTCTATAAAATTTTGGAAGCCTAACCACACTACTTTTTAATTAATAGCATTTGAACTTACATGAATCAAATAACATTGTTTTACAGGATTCTATTGACCAGAACATAAAAGGCAGAATAAGAAAAACTCTCCTTAGGATGATTCATGAAAAGGACCTCTCCTTGTATGGTTTATGATTTTGTAAGACTCCTTCCTTCAAACTCAATCAGGATAACATAAACAGAATGCCTGTGGACCTTATGGTATAAGGTTAATTTTAAAAATGGAATAATTTTTAATTTCTTTGAGTGAATATTCTTGGGAATTCAGGAGTTGGATAGAGAGCCATAGCTAGAGCAGTTTTATAGGAAATAGACTAAAGCAATAAACTGCCCTGGAAGAATGAAGATGACTAGTATCATGGAAACATTCATCAGAGAAGGAAAACTCTGACTCCAAAAAACCTCCGCTGCCTTGCGGCATACCTCTTCAGGGGAAAGGCTAAGGGAGTAAACCCCGACAGAAAATCCGGAGCCGGAGTCCCTAAGGCGGTTTGACGTTGTAGTCAACACCGGCAACTCCTGCGGCGCACCTGAAGCCAAGCTGTATTGACTCCGTCTTTCCCTTGGGCCCTTCAGCTGCGAAGAGAGGGGGGGTCTGCTGCATGGGCAACAGCAGACCCTCCATATCACCCTGCCCAGGCTCTGTAGCTTCAGCTTCACTGGAGAGGACACTCCAGCGTCATCACAAGATGTCGATACAACACGGGAGGAGACAGATACCGTGTCACTCCCGAGTCGGACTGCACAGCCATTCTCGGCGGTGCAGATAGACTCTTAAGGAGCTATACCATCGTCTCTCGAGACGGACGGCTGCCGACGACGGGGAGTATCATGGAAACATTCATGCTCAGGAGTTCTGGATTCTATGAATGATTATTCTTCAGGCCAGGGTGTTGACTATTTGCTGATAGCAGTGACATTTATATGGAATAATGTTTTTACATAACAATATGAGAGATGATGGAGAAGATTCTGACCCAAACCTGGAGAGACCTTTTCTACTTCTTAGCTAAGTATTTCACTTTCTCTAAATTGTTTTCAACACTATCCATGGCTATTTCATCAAGGACCTTGGAATAAAATTTTAAAAGTCTCTAAGATGCTTTGTGGAATGCATTAGGCAACAAAAGATGTTTGCTCTGGGATTATTTTATTGGGAAATTCAGTTACTACTTGAGAATGGATCAACTTCTGAAATTATAATGATTTTGATGATATTTATACCATCTCCTTGAAAACTGAAAGAGTAAGATATATTTTTAATGAAGTTCTAAGAAAAAATGGTCATCGAATAACAAGAGTATTCCTATTTATTTTGCCATAATTATTTCTGTCCTTGGAATGGCTGGGGTTCCAATTTACTGCTTTGAGTTCTCTGAGAATGTCAGCCATTTTGCTCACAGACTGTTAATAGTTGCCATTTGTCCTATATTTTCTGCACTCCACCCAACATAAAACTCCCATCTAAAAATATAGTGTAAGGTCACTCATGAGATCTCAATAAAAGTAAGTTAAATTAAACTAAAAACCTCCCATACTGGCAGAGTACACATGGACCTTTAGTAAACCAATCTGCTTTTTAAAATAACTTTTCCTAAACCTCCTGTTTTAATTCTTTCTTGTCCTCCCTCAGAGGTCATTACTAGCAAGAGACAATAGCAACCTCTTAGATATTTATAAATGATGTTTGCAGATACAATAAACCTTTGGTGGAGTTAGTTAAATAAAGCATCAACCAGCTGCCTTATCTTCTACCCTCTAAATTTGAAGGAGATGTTAGTCCCTAAAGATTCTGAAGAGAGTGTGAAAAAAAAGTTGTATGCTAATAGCCAAAGTAAGTTTTCTAAATAATACCAAGGGTGTAACAACTTTATTTTTTAAGATAGCTTGAAGCCACTTATTATACTAAAGTGAGCTCTAATGCAGAATCCTTATGTATTTGGCTGCCTAAAGGCTAAAGGCACAAAACAGGTAAGGTATATTAAAACTCCTACTCCCAAATGTATTTCCATAGGGCCTACACTAATTAAAATACAAATATTCCATATAAAAATTTATTATAGATTATTTCTACACTCAGTGGTACTGAAAGCTTGTTAGTTCAGAACTTACAAATGTACTACCTACCTTCAAATCAGCTTCATTGAATTAGATCCTCAAAAATGTATGTATTCTAACTTGATTGTTGACTTTGGTTTAGGTAATCTTGCCAGAAAGTTGCCACCTTCCAATATTTGTTCCTCTTGGCTGAAAACAAACCCAAACATGCAATTCCTCTGATTAAAAGCCATCAGGATCTCCCTCTCCCCCCAACTTTCCCCAAGGAATATTGTATAGTGAAGAGTAATTGTTCAAATTCTGACCCATTGATGATGCTTGGTGGATGTATGACAATCATGTTTTCATATGTGTACTAAGTATAATAATATTCTCTCCACAGTATTATTGTCAGGATAAAATGAATTATGTATAACACCCAGAATGAATTATGAGTTTAATCAATACTATTATTACTTTTGTTTTAATCAAGTCATGCTTGCTTGCCTAATTTTAGTCTCTCAACCAGGAATGCTTCTTTTCCTACTTTTTTTAACCAAGTGAAGTTTTAGATAGCTTTTAAGTCCCAATCTCATTACAGCTTCCTTTATCAACCTTTCCTTAATGTTTCCTGTAGAACTGTTCCTTTATTTTGGGAGTCTCTATAGCCAACTTGCAAGTATCCATATTATCTAATTTTTACCAAAGATCTACTGTGTGTGAAGCACTGTGGGTATACAAGGAAGAATATGACTTGATCTTTGTTTTTGCTATAGTATGAGTCTGACATATTACATGAAGACTTTTTGATCTCCCTCAGTCGACTGTGGATAAGGCAGGGTCCAAACATTATTTATCTTTGCACAATGAGCACAGAACACACCACATAGAAACATTTGATAAATGAGGCTTGGATTATGTTGAATTATAGCAAAGATGGATGCATGATCATTTAATCTCCTCTAATGCAACTCTCTATGCATGGTTTAAAGCATCCATATGAAAATATACTAAAATGGTTCTGTGGCCTGACAGGACACTGTACCGGTACTAAAGTCCAGGTTGTTTCTGGTATTGCTCTAATGCAAATGGCCACTGGCTGAACCCCTCTTTCAATCATGCTGCTCTCTAAAGAAGACAGATAGGCTTTCTTGGACTAAAGTGCAGTAATATTTCCTTCCAAATTGTATCTACCTCTCTATGATATGAAGGAGCACAAACTTCCCACATTTCTCCATGTTCTTCGAGAGCATACTTTGTTCAACTTAAGGTAACTAAACCTTATTACTTGTTTTAAATAGAAAGGGGATGTCATTGAAACTAAATGTTATATTTTAATTATGAATATAATTGTTTCATCAAAACCATAAAATCTCCATCACAGTTCACTTTCACACACTCTTGGCCAATCCAGTAGAATAAGTATGGAGATAAATGAATGTTGAAACACTTTGAATAGTGAGCCCATCAACCTTTCCAATACAATCATCCAGAGGAAGACCATTAATAATCTTTTGGTTTTAAAATATAAATACAGCAAGAACCACCTAAAAAATGTATCATAGAGACTATCCCTTTAACGATTGATTAGAGAGGGAGGTCCCAAGAGATCCCAAAAGTGATTGTCTGAGGAGAAAAGGAAAAGTTAAATAAAGAAGAGAATTCTTTCCATTGAAATATCAAAAGAAAGAAATGAAATCTCTGCATTCATTTGTGAGAGCTGCATGAAAAAGTACCACACACTGAGTGGCTTCAACAAGAGAAATTTATTGTCTCACAGTTCTGGAAGCTAGAAGTCCAAGATCAAAAAGTCAGCACATTGGCTCCTTCTGAGGGCTGTGAGGAGGAATCTGTTCCATGCCTCTCCCTGAGCCTATGGTACTTTTATGGCAACCTCTGGCATTCCTTGGCATATAGAACGTCATCCTGATTTATGCCTTGACATTCACATAGTCATCCTCCTTCTGTGTAACTCCGTGTCCAAATGTCTTGTTTTTATAAGGACGCCAGCAGTATTGGATTACAGAGCCCACCCTACTCCAGTATGATCTCATCTTAACTTAATTATCGTATATCTGCAATGATCCTGAGATTTCAGCATATGAACCTTGAGGGGGACACAATTCAATGTACAACAGTCTCATTGTATTATACACAAAAAGAGGGAGTTCATGTTCCTTGTGTGATTTTGAAGCACATACGGCAATGGAGATTCAGTTCAAGACAAGGGATCCCCAGAAGTAAAGATGTTGAGAGACTGAAGCAAAAACAAAAATAGAAAGTAAGGATATATTTCAGCAAGAGTACCAAGAAGGCAGCTTCAATGACTTAACAAACCCATCTAGAAAAATCTAATGTTTGCGGCAGCCCCAGAAGAGCCACTTGCTGAGCTGTGAGTGCCTGACACATATCTATAAAATGGAGTTAGTAAATGACTGAAATACTACAGCAATCTTACTTGACCTCTCAGGTGTATTTGCTTCAATTGTTCATTTGCTTCTTTGTGACATAACTTCATTTTTTTAGCTTGCATGGCAACTCAACGTATGCAGTTTGTCACAAACAGGTTAATATTGCTCAAATACTTAGGTGAGTGCCTTGGGCACTGGTCGCGATCTTTTCCCACTGCTAATATCTCAGGTATTGGTTTTTAAATATTTAGCTCTTAAAAATATAAAATCTCATTAACATTGGATTAAATATTTATGGGTTTATTTATCTTATGTAAGAAGAAATACAGAGATAGTCAGTCCCAGCTATTTTAGTGATGCCAACAGGATCTTGGCTCCTTCCATCTTTCTGGTCCCCTGTCCCCAGCTTGCAGGGGATGTCCTTCTGCTGTTGCCAATGAATATAAATTGGCTGATGCACTCAAGCCTCATAATCTCATTCCAGGTAGGAAGAGGAAAGGGGAGTGACAAAAGACAGAAGGTCAAGGAACATGACATCCAAGTCCATATCTTTTGCAATCAAGGATGTAAACACTTTCCTGGAACTCCTCAGCCAACAAATTTCCAATTGCATCTCATTCAAACTCTGTCATAGGACATCCATGACTTCATAATAGATAAAAGAAGATAAAAATATTTTTTAACTCTGACTTCTCTCTTTCATTCTCTCTTAAACTCCAGATCTATGCATCTAGCATCACTTGGATGTCCCAGAGACAACGACTGCACCATATATTCAATCCAAAACTGAATTATCCTTCTATTCATATTGCTCTTCCACAGATAGTCTCCATTCTAGTAGACATTCTAAAGCAGAGTTCTCAGTATGATGCTTAAAGCTCCTTTTCATACATTATATTTACTTGATAGTCAAGTTTTACATAATCTACCTTCCAAATAACACTTTTGCTTTATTTTTCTTTCTTTTTGTCTTAGTTTTAGCATTTATAGCTCTTAACTTGAAGATTGCAAAAGCCTTCTGACTGGTGATTCAATATTAACCTCATTGCAACTCAACTCCATATTGGTCAATAAATGATCTACTAAAAGGCAAATCTGATCAGCTACTCTGTTACTGAATCCAGCCAGCTGGGGGTGGGGTGGGGGGTTCTACCACTTGCTGCCTGCCAGGCAAATCTCCAAAAGGTGGAGTTTGCTGGAAAATAAAGGATTCTTTTATTTTTATTTAATGGCAATTTTCTGTTTAAAATATCTGGGTAACAAAAGTAAGGGGAAAGAAAAACTTAGAGTATGGTATCAAAAATAGGTATTTAAATATTTGTCATTGCAACTACTATATATAAGTTCAAGAACTGAAAAGAACACAAGAATAAAAATCTGTTCCTAGTGCTAGCTATTATCACCAATGTCTTCAGAAATAATGGCAAGTTTCTGTCTCAAAACTTGTTCCCTCTAAGACACCCAAAGAAAAATCACCCTGTCACCCTCTGCCAACTCAGTTCAAGGTTGTGCCAGGAACCTCTTTTCCCACTCAAAAGTACCATAAACTAAACTAAACTAAATGCTGTAAAATTAATTATTGCATTTAATTTAATCTTTATGGTCCCTTTGTGAGATAAAACATTTTTATATGAGGAAACCAAGGCTGAGCTAGACAAGTTAATAAGTAAGGTAGCTAAGAAGTAACACAGTTAATAAGTGGTATAGGCTAGATTAAAATTTATATCTGACTGCCTCCATAGCTGGTCCTTCTTTTGACAAGTGTAGACATTGGTCCAAGGAAGTGATAGGTTCTGTCTTCTGAAAGGGCACCTTTGTAATATGAAGCAAAGGCAGAATCAGTGACTCTAAGCTTGAACAAGAGAAATTATATAAATTGTGTAATTTGGGTTTGCACCTTATTACACCTATAGAGGCTGTTAAACAAGCTCATTGACCAACTGGTATAGAGTAACTCCTACTGAAATGCTTGGTGAGTCCCTGCTGTGCGCAACAATCTGAGGTGGTGCTTAACTGTCCTTACCTACCTGTCAGCAGAAGATTCAGAAAAATAGTGCAGGCACTATGAATGGCGCTGACAGAAGAATGTGCTGACACTGCCAATGGGAGGCCATGTCAATAAGAACCACAGTCATTGTGACTGGGTGATGAGACATGCCCAGAATTTATGGCCAAATGAGCACCAATTCCTCTAGAAGCCCTGTGGAAGCCACATGCTGACACCACCCATGGGACATGGTCCAAGGCCACCTTTGGGAGCCCAGATAGCATGTAGCCTGGGGAGACCTGGCTCCCTTGACTATTCCCAGCCTGAGTCACATTTGTGAGGATAGAGGTTGTTGATTTTTCATGAAACTCCTCACTGAGAATGAATAACAAAGTCCCAAAGGAAAAACTAGCAACATTACAGGCACAGAAACTTGAGGTTTGGGAAGCCTTCTGTGGAGAATTTCAGTTCTGACTGGGGTCCTTGGCTGGGGAGTGCCTGGAGAAGGAGGATTCTGTGTTATCATTTGCCATTTGCTTTGGGACATCTGGGAAGCCTATGCTTACAGAAAGTTATCTCAAACTTTGGGGACATCAACAATACTACCCAATGATTTATATCCCTTTGGGGTGATCTCATCCTCTTGGCACTCCTGTCCTCTGACATCTACATTTGAGGTGTAACCTAATGCCCTCCTGAAATTTCTGGATGGTTCTCTAAGATTCTTGCCTGGCCCTTTATTTTCAAACACTTTTCTGGGTGTTCTATTTGCATGGCTTTGCAAAGGTCTGTAGACTCCTCTCAGTCAATTGCGTGGCCTGCCATTCGTTCATCATTTCATTCCTGTTTGAGTCTGTCTTGCAGCTCCCTAATGTCGCCACCACCCAAACATGTCATTCTTCACTCACACAAAACTGCCCTCAGCAATGTTTACATATAATAAGCTACCTTTTTCCAGGGATTGAGAAATTCTCTAGGAAAACTTTAGTCATTTGTAGAGGCTTTTTAAAACTCTATCATTCTGCTGAGTTTCCAGGTAATTACTGCTCACTGCAATGCTTGTGGCATAAGAGCAGCCTTGGATTACCTTACTCAAGCAGGCCAGCAGCATTCCCACGGCACTAGACAGAGTTTCTGAGGGTGGGAGGTCACTGCCAATCCTTCTGTTCGTGCAATGTGCCACAACGTATTGGTTGTACCACAGACATGGTGTGGAGAATGAATGACATAATATATCAACAAATTAATCTATGTTAATAAGCACTGCACCTTGTCTGGCCTCCATTCCATCTGCATTGTATGTCTGATTCTAAATATGTTTGAATTCCTTTCAAATCATCATTTGCATCTTCACATACTCCAACTCTCCTGCGATCAGGTGAATTTGATAATGCTTTGCAAAGATTTTGTCTTGTATATATGGATTATTTTTCTTAACATTACATTTTTAAAATTGACTAGTACCCAGATGAAAACTTTCTGAAGCTTTTTAATTCTAATTTGTTTTTCCTTTTCTTACACAAAGAAATTGCTGGAAATACTCTTGTATGTACTGAATTCTCATTAAGGGCAACATGCCTATGCCTTAGATTTACAGATTAATGTGCTCTATGAAACTGTTGCATTTTTTTTCAGTAAAATATTTCAGTGATTTTTTTTAACTCAAAGCTACTCTTATTACCTTAATGAAGTGTTGTAAGCATCATTTCATGTTCAGACTCATGCTTTTGGTTGAGGGTAAAAAAGACTGTATACTCATATTTAGTGCTGAAATATTTTATTGCACATATTCCACACCAAACACATTTAATGGTGAAAAGACTGAACTTTTCTCTCTAAGATTGGGAATAAGGCAAGGATGTCTACTCTCAACACTTTTTTTTAAAACACTGTATTGGAAGTTCTGTCCAAGGGAATGAAGGCAAAGAAAAGAGATTATAGGTAGACTTATTAGAAAGAAAAAAGTAAAACTTTTTATTCACAGACAATGTGGTTACATGGAAAATCTTGTGGAATTTATAAAATTTAATTAATACGTGATTTAGCAAGGTCACGGAGTACAAGATCAATGATTAATATACAAAAGTCAATCATATTTTTATACATTAGCAATAAACAATCCAACAATAAAATTAACAAAATGATTCTATTTGCAAAGAATATTTTTGTTAAAAGAAGAAGAAGCAAGACAAGAAAGGGGAGAGGGGAGAGAAAATTCCTGTAGAAACTGAATGAAGGCTGAGAGAATGGTTTGAAATAAAATTATAGAGGGCCCAGGAAGGGTGGGGTCATGAAGTTATTGCAGGCTCTATTAAGAAGTTTGGACTTTAGCCTGAGAACAAGTAGAAAATATTTGAGGGTTTTATGTTTTTAACAAAGGAAAGATCTTAACATTTCTGTTTTGGAAAGGTCATTCTGGCTGCAGTATGGACTGGAGACAGACAAAAAGGGTTTAGGAAGATAGAATGCTGTTGCAGTACTCAAGGCAAGGCTAGAGTTAGTAAAACTGGAAAGAAGCGGTCAGATTTGAGGGCTACTTTGAGAGATAAGTAATCTAAAAATGGTTAGGTATATAAAGCAAATGTATGGCTCAATATCAAATAGTCTCAGTATTTTCTTTTGAATAGAGTTTCCCAAGAAAGCTGCCTAGATGGGCTATAAAATTGGCTCCTCATGTAAGTTTCCTCAATCTATTTTACCCTGTTGCTTTGTGAGTACAATCCTCAACTATAGCAGTTGGGTTAGATAAACTTAGGATCTCCTTAGATGTTAAGATCCTATGGATGGATAATAAAAGTAGCTACTGGACAAAATGCTCAGAGGATAAATGATGTCAAAAAAAGGAAACAACTGAAAATGAGCAATGAGCATACACCTCCTCTATCAAGGGGCAAGCACTGGAAGACCAAGATGAAATTATGAAACTGGGTCATGTTATTTTTAATTATTGTAGTTTTACTCATTTGTTTCTTCAACAAATATTTGTTGTGTGTTTACTATGTGTCAGGAATTATTTTAGGGGCTTAGGGCATAAGAATAAGCAGGAAAGTAAGATTGCCTTACCTTAACAAAACATATTCCAGAGGAGAGAGAAGCACACTAAACAGATAAATTAGTAAGATGATGTCAGAGCTTCTGAGGTACATCAAAATATACAAATTTGGAGATGTAATAGAAAGAGTGGCTGAGGGGGAATTCCATGAATGGGTGATCAGCAAAAGTATTTCTGAGAAAGTGGCATATAAACTGAGACCAAAGAGCTCCCAAGGTATCATAATATATTATAGATGTAACAAACAAAAGATTAAAAATAGTGAAGATGTGCTCATATTCTACTTAGCTTTAAAATTATATCATGGATACAACCAGTAGGTTATTTGATAAGGTGAAGTAGGCTAGCTGGGGAGGTTTTTTGTTATCTTGAATTTTTTCCTAAAAACCTAAAACTGAGAATAACAGGAATAACTATGGCCAAATTTTAAAGAGTGATGCTGAACACACCAATTTATGATCAGTCTCTGTCACTGACCTCTACCCTATGTAAGAAAAGATCAGATATTTCAAGGGATGATTTGAGAGTGCCATTAACATAATGCATTGTGTTCAAGGGGAGGGTACTCCTTTCTTCCTTATGGGGTCAGTCAGAGAGTTCTTAGCTCTTGTCAGCAAAGAATAACGTAGAGGTTCTTGCAGGTTTTTCTTCAGAAGCAGCTTTCCAATATTTTGTGTCTCTATATTTTGGAACCAACAAGGTTGGGGTACATGAGCAATTATTTTCTGGTAAATGCTCAGAACTAAAAAGTGGGAAAACTAAACAAGAGACATGTGAGCCTGCTTGCTACTCCATAATCCTGGAGTTTATCTGTGTACAGGAATTGTCCAGGCATGAGGAGACCTTTGTTCACAACCATCTCATCTCCCACCACCTTGAATTTCATGTTCCTTTCCTTGATTCTGTTGGCCTTTCCCAGTTCTGGCACAGTGCCCCATTTTCTGCCTCTCTGGCTACTTGTCTCTAGCATCTCTTTGATTCCCCTCATTAGCCTGAGACCTAGGATGACTGTTTTTCAGAATAGCTCAGCTCTTCACATGCCCACCAGCAGTGTATGAGAGATCTGATTTCTCCACATTCACACCAACACTTGTTACTGTGTGCTTTTTAAATTATAGCCAGGCTAGTCATTGTGAAGTGGTATCTCATTGAGGTTTTGATTTACATTTTCTAAATAACTAATGATATCACATAACCTTTCATGTACTTTTTTACACTTGTATTTTTTCTTTTGAGAAATGTCTATTCAGATCTTTTGCTCATTTTTTGAAATTGAATTATCTGTTTTATTTACTTGTCAGTTGTAATCGTTTCATGTGTACTTGCAAGAAATGTATGAGGTCTGTCCAGAAGGTATCCAGTCATGTAATATGAAAAATAAAGACATTTATTGAAGAATGTACAAGATATAAGAAATATTGTACATAGGACAAAAGTCCCCTTCAAAGTAGTCACCTTGGGACTTCATAAAGTTCTCCCAATTGCCATCAGCTTTCCAGTTGTATTTTCCTGATCTCCTGGACAGTCTGAAATCTCTTCCCTTTCTAAGGTGACTTTAGTTTTTGGAAAAGCCAGAAGTCACAAGGCACCAAATCTAGGCTATGGGGTGGGGCTGAACCACCTGGGTGATTTGATATTTGGCTAAAAAACTCTGCATGAGACATGATGCATGAGTGGGGGTGTTGTCCTGATAAAGCTGCCAATCAGTTGCCCATAGCTGTGGCCTTCTGAGTCATCTGAATAGATTTCATGGAGTAATGTTCAAGCTTAACACACAATTTGATGTTGATTCACTGCTCTGCTCACTCAGTCATTTTGAATGTGATGGCCACACAGTACACATGCTCACTCAATGGCATCTACTGACTCCACTGACTAGTACAGTGAAGTTGTCATTGTTCACACATGTGCATTCCAGTCTGCTCTTCTTGGCTGCCAGGCTACATCAATGTCACACAAACCATTCTCATTATATTAACAATGACTGGACTTTTTTCAGACAGACCTTGTATACACTTGTCCCTAATAAAAAGAAGTGAACCCAAACATACAATTCCCTGGTTTCTTGATTCACATATCCTCTGATATTAGACATTTGTGGGCAAATATAGCGTGTCATTGGGAGAAATCTCATCTCCTTGGCACCGGGTCAGGTGCATCTGCAGTAAGGAGGTGGCTGGGGCAGACTTGATAAACCCCATTTGACCACATGTCTAGGGAGGTGGGGAAGCCAGGTCTGGGCCTCAATTTCATGTAGCTTTAGAATCAGTAAATGAGGTGTCTTAGGAAAGGAGGCAACCTCCTAAGAGTTGCAGGGGAGAGAAGTGGGAAACCCTGCATCTCATGTAGGTTACACAGAGAAGAAAGAGGATAGCAGTGCCTTCTCTCTAATATTTTAATAACATCAATTTTTGTAGGATCCATCCTCCCCATTCATGGGAGAGAGTCGAGTTAAAAGCTTAAATTGTCTTCAGTGAGGTGACTCAAACATGTCTGAACTTGCTTGATGACTTGGTGGCCAGACCTGAGAGAATTTATCTGAAGAACCACGGGAAGAGAGTCATCTATTCAAAACCATTAGTATGTTATTGAACATTCATATGTAATACATGCTGTACAAAACTGTCGTACACAGTGATGTAGACAAGAAGTGTTGCACAGGAAGAGAGACCAGGCAGAGGAGCCTGGCCCAGAAGTCTTAGCTGAGGGGTGACTGGGCTGTCACATGGCCATGTGGCTTGGACTTTTCATGAATTCCTAAAGCTGTGGAGAGGAGGACTCCAAGGGACAGTGTTTCTCTTCTAGCAGGCTGCTCAAGCGACAGCGTGCCTTTAGCTCAATGGCCTTCCAGGGACAATACATTGACTGCTGCCTGGGGAACAGAGACATTTTCAAGGAAAGTCACACACACTTGTGACTTGGCCGAGGAGCAGTATCTGTGGATGTAATGAATGGGTTGCATTATAGAAAAATTGAGGGAGAAAAAAAAAAAAAAAACAGAGGGCACCAAGTGCCAGCTGACAGGATGTATGTAACCTGTGAGCATAAGCTATTATGAGGATTCCCAGATGGAATTGATGGGGGTCATCTATAAAATGGGGATAATAATGGTTAGGCTGTTCTGAGGATTGAATGAGGTGATGTACAAGGCACAGTACCTGGCAACTGTGAGGTGCTTGATAACAGGATTAAATATTTCAGTACTTTATATTAGGTGCATTTTATGGGAAAGCCCACAAAGATATACTGTATGCCTTTGATGTGAATTCTTATACATGTTCTAGAACAAATATCACATTGCAAATTTTCTACTTTACATTTCCAAACATCGCAGTATTTCCTTTAAAGTGGTTATTTGTGGTTGTTCATATAGTCTCTCTAGTGCAATGAATAAATTTACTAGTAGTAGTAATAATAAAAATAATAGTGTATTTATCTTTGACTTGGTAGTATATATTAATTCTCCTTGTAGTCAGACATCTGGATAAGCTACAAAAGGAGTCAGACCTTTATTCATCCCTGGTGGCCTTACCTCTATGCTGGTTTTGTTAGCATGTAAAAATGTTTGTACTGACTTACTTTCTAGAGTTACCTTTTAAGTATGGAATAACTTAACTATGGATCCCCCAATACTAGTAACAAACTGCTATGAGATTTATGGCTTGCTCTTTTTTTTTTTTTAGACTAAATGCAAAAAGCAACATTGTTCAGACTCTTCCACATAAGATGATAGAAAACTTGATTTATCTTAATTTATATTTCTCTCAAAAGAGCTTAAAATTTTCTTTAGAACACATGTTAAAGCTTTTCTAACTTAATTCCCTTTTGAAGTTTTGTAAAGAAAGAAATGCCAGAAGTTTTAAAATTTCTGCATGATGTGTCTATAAATTTATATGTAGTAATTATTTTGACTCGTGTTAAGGGATTTTTCCCCTCAATTTTGCATCAGATTTTGTATAGCACTATAGTAGAAAATCTCTGAGTAATAACTACTAAAATAACATGTTCTTGCTGTTCTTTTAATCTTACTGCTACTGAGAACACTGGTCTCTACTCTCTCCATAGAACCTGTCACTCCACATTCAAGGGCTTTTCTAGGTGCAGAGGAAAGGAGTACTGGATATGGCTCTCTGTTTCCTCCAGTACTGCTAAGGTGAGAATGAACCAATTATTTTTGTAGCCCATAGACTCTTGTCTTCTCTATGGCAGCTACAGAATTGTTACCATTGTATGTTTCCTGAGAAGAAGTTATTCATCATCACCTAGAATGATGATCACTAACATTTATTAAGCTTTCATCCAATAGTTTTCAATACTTACTGCACTTTAAAATCACCTGGGGCACGTTGAAAAATACTACTGTCCATATACTACTCCAGATTAATTGGATCAGAATTTCCAAGGCTCAAATAGTTGAATTTTTTTAAGTGCCCAGATGATTTTTGTGTATAATGAAGCCTGAGAAAACACTTATTTAACCTAATTAATAAAACTTTTCAAAATCTAATTGCATATTAGTAAGACAAGATTCATCTTATTTTATAATTCTGATAACAGTTGTGTGAAATCAATATATTCGGTCATATCTTAGGTTTAAGTTTAGGAAGATTAATGAGATCAATCAAAGTCACAAAGCCAGGAAAAGTGGTATATTTGCTAATTCAATCCAAGTCTGTCTAATTCTCCATGCTAGTTTCATGCTATCCCATACTCATCCCACTAAGCCACGTAAACAAAAAATAATAATATAATAAAAATAATTAACTTTAATTTAAAAATAAGTGCTATAGCATATATCCCTTGTTGGCACTGTAGCAATAGTAAACAAACCATTTCTGCCTTCTAGAGAGTCTATTGCAATTTTGGCCCAGGAAGACCCAGACGAGTCAATGTGGTATATTTCTGACCATCATTCTAGTCCAAAGAAACCTCTAGTCCAAAGCAAAGAGTTACCAAGTCAAAGACATAAAATCTGGGATAACACTATTAGGATCATTCTGAGTTAGACCATAACACTGAGTTAGTCTCTGTCCAGTTACCAGAAAACCGACTTGAGAGTGAGACTATATTTGGACTGGTTATAATAATAGGATTGCTATAGAAATAACCCCCACCAAGATTGTGAAGACAAATACCCTTGCTCTGTCATTCTCTCCAACATCAGTTTTCCAACTTAAAGAAGAAAAAAACAATTAAATGTACATACTCATTGACTAGAATTAAATTAAGGGTAATGTTTGTTGAGCAATTACCCAGGGCATGAATTTCTAAGAGACACTATAAATACACAGAAAATTAAACACATGTTAACTCCTCTTAGGCAGAGGACTGTGTGAGTCACATGGGATAAACTATAAGAATCACCACCACCACCACCACCACTGACATTACTTTACTTACTAGAACTGTATGTATGGAACAGAGAGTGCCTCGAATAATTTGCAAAATGTTCTCATTAACTGAAAAGCTTGGTTATGCAAAGCTTTTCTTTATGAAGTAAGAGATGTAAGTTTAGGCCCAGAAGAGGCACTACCACCTCCGGGGCCCATCCCACTCTTTGATATGCATTTTTTGTCCCTCTTTCCAACAAAAGTGAACTGAAATTTTAAAATACCAGTTTGAAAAGGCTCACTCCAAACAATAAACCATTGGTTGGCCTGGGGCATTTGTCGCTCTTACTCTGGTGCTGATCCACCTATTTTGTTGCCAAGTTACTGAACTAGACTTTGATTGAGATCAATTTAGACCAGGTTCATTTTTATCCAAAGGAAAATTGCATTCCGCAATTTTAAGAGTTATGTGTCAGGTGAAAAGAAAGTCAGATATGAGCCTATTCTTGAGGAGCTCTCAGTCTAACCAAGACTGGGATCAGGGGACAT
Organism: Furipterus horrens; assembly: GCF_987537825.1. NCBI lineage: Eukaryota > Metazoa > Chordata > Mammalia > Chiroptera > Furipteridae > Furipterus > Furipterus horrens. The sequence goes on from NW_028327174.1 coordinate 38,168,879, forward strand.
GAAATTCTAAATTTGAGAGGTTGTCTGCAGAAAGTGACAGGAACAAAATTCATTTCTTATAATAGAAGAATTCTACTATATTTGAGGGGAAAAAGATCAATGTTTCTCAGCAAACAAAAATTTCAAAGAATAGAATTTTCTCTTCCATTGATTCATGTTTAAATGTCTGTGGGGTTATAGATATTGGGGTGACCATAGCCATATGTCCTTGGTACATAAACATTGCCAAACAGCAGTCTCCATTGTTCATTCTGGTAACACATTCTGTACCTAGAGTAATACTCAGTATTCTAATAAACTACAGGGAGCATCATTTATGTGTAAAAGGTCAATAAATAATATATCTCAGCTCAAGTTAAGGGTACATTTACCTTAGAAGCTGCTGGTAGTGCAGTCAATCTGCCTTTAAAATTATTGGTTGTGCAGTCAACCTACCTTTAATTTGGAAAACAATATTGTATCACACTTCTCATCTATTTAATAAAAAGCAGTGTGCTGGAGTAGTTATTTCAGGGCATTGCTTTCAACATATGGTTCTGAATCTTCTACCTTGCATCACCTGGAGTACTTATTAAAAATACAGATTGTCCAATAAAAGACTTGCCTTTCTGTACTTTTTTCCTTTCTTTTTTTTTTAAGCATTGTCTTATTTATTTGCATTACAAGTTGCTCCAGACTCACCTTGGATTTTCTCTGTCCCAATTCTAGAATCAGCCACTTCCCCAAGTCAAATATATTTTAAAGAAGAATATTTTAGAACAAATATCATTCTAATTAATCAGCACTGCGTAGGTGACTGTTTCAGAAGAAAGATCTAAGACAACTCCAGACACTTGTGTTCCTCCTAAATTCTGAACTATAGCTCTGGATGAACCACTAAAGCTTACTTCAAATTGAATTCTGGGTCCCATCCCAGAACATGACCTATAGTTGGAATGGTTATGTTCTAGTGTGGAGGCCTTTTCCTGGGTCTGTGTTCTACAGGTTTTTAGGGGAGCATCCAGAGCATTTCCCTGCTTATACGTTTCACCTGCATGAGCAGAGCAGCAGTGGGCACGTGCTCACTCCTGCTATTCATACCTGTATGTGCAAAAACCCCACCTCATTTGTCCTGATGATTGAAGACCAGGGAAGCTAGTGTCTATTATTTAATTATCACAAAGATCAGCACTGTAGCTTTAAAAAATCTTGGCACCCTCAAGTGTGAACAGATTATCATAACATTAGTTGTTCTCCTTTTTTGTTTATAAATTGTGATAATATCGCTTTCCATCTCTTCCACTTGCTTATTTCCAAGGCTTATTAAACTGGTAATGTGTTAGTCATGCTTGGTACTACTAAATGAGTTAGCATAGCAGTAACTTTAGGAAACTCACTGGGGTATGATTTATTTTAGATAAACAAACCTGCTTATAAACATTCCAAAGTTAAGAGCATGTTTTAAAAACTAAATTTGATAATAAGATGCTCTTTCATCTATATTCAGCCTTTTCATAGTAAATACTCATTCGTGGTATTTGAGAATTAAAAAGTTAAAAACAAAGCTCTTTTTTATGTTAGTTTAATTATTTGTATCATAAAGAAAAGAGATTTAATCATGGTTGCTTGTCAGATTTTGGATGTCACTTGATGTATTTTTAGACTCATTCTTCAATGCCCCCAGCACTCTTCAGTGTTGTTGACTATTTGATAAGCAGTATCAATAAAGTCCATCTCAGCCCTGGCTGCTATAGCTCAGTGGATTGAGCGTTGGCCTGTGGGCCAAGTGTTGCTGGTTCGATTCCCATTCAGGGCACATTACTAGGTTGCACATCAGATCCCCAGTTGGGGGCACAAGTGAGAGGCAACCATGCAGTGATGTTTCTCTCCCTCTCTCTCTCCTTTCCCTGCTCTCTAAAAATAAAATAAATAAATAAATTATTTGTTTTTAAAGTATTTGTTTAAAAAAAAAAAAAAAAGAAAGTTCATCTCTACTTTGAGGTCTCAGACCGTTTATGCAAAGGTGACTCCTTCCATAAGACCATTAGATGTTCTTATATGACTTGGTAGAGGTCCTCATTTCTTAGAAGTTTAATTTTTTTAGGATGATCTGGTTACCATGTTTGATATATTAGTTCTAAATTCTAAGAGTTCTGGAGAGTACCTTCCAGCATTCAATTCTACAGAGGAGCACAGTAGTTCAGGGAAACTTCAAATCATGGTGCTGAACAGTGCTGTAATAAAAACCTGTATTACCATCTGACTCTGAGTTATGTCTGTGAAGACCACATTTCCCTGACCACGCTAGTCTCAGCACATAATGGGGATCTTTTTAACCAGTGAACATGATTCTGATTCAGTATCAACCTTCAGAATAGGGAAATCCTAATCCAATGCTAACTCTTCCTCACTGGCTTAGAACTCAGGAAATGCCATCCCCAGAGGGTGATGTTTGAGCAGGTATTTGCATGAATTCAGAGAGAAAGTGAGGTTGAGATCTAGGGAGAGAGCAGGTCAGACAGAAACAACAGCCAACACAGAGACCCAGAGACTGTAGTGGGTTTGTCTTGCTAGAGAAACAGCAAGAAAGTCATCATAATGACTGATGCAGAAGGAGGGAGAGAGTGGAGAAGATACAGTTGGTGAGGAAAGAAGGGGTCAAGGCATAGAAACACCTTGGCAAGGAGTTTCAGCTTTATTTAGAGTATGGTGGGAATCCACTAGAGGATTCGGAAGAAAGGAATAATGTGATCTTGATGTAGGTGACTGTCACTTCAAGTCCTCTGTCACTTCTGACAACCAGTCACCCTTCTATTATTTCTTCCACTGTGCTTCTATTACCATTTACAAAAGGGAGAACAAAAGTCCTTTTATACTCATTTCCTTAGACTAGCACATAAAGAGCATCACATTGAACTTGAAATTTGATAGCGATTTTATCCCAGCAGTCCTACCTGTTACAAGCCCCTCTCCCCTGGTCTCTGGTCTAACTCCCTGGGTTAGAGTTCGCAAAGGTGTGGAAAAAATAGAGTAGCAGATATTCTGCTGTTATCAAAATTCTCCTTTTAACCGCACCAGTAGTTTATTGTCCCTGGACTAAGGTTTCCAAGTGAGTCTGCTTTTGTCCTGGTGGTCATGTTTCTCCTAGACCTGACATCCTTGCAAAAAGTGCTCTGACACATCTGTCTTTCTTGTCTTCCATTACAGGAGCCTGTGATCATACTCCGCCATCCCTGCATAATCCCATTCAGCATTAATCCTACCTAACATGGCCTTAGGGGAGTCTTGGGCTCTGGATTGGTAACTCATAATGCCAGTCAATTGTGGCTCCGGGGACTCTTCTGTATCCTCTATAGAGGGATCCCCTCTACCCTTCCAACAGGTAACACTGTAAGCTCGAATACTTAACTGTCAAGACCAAAATGCCAAATTTTCTTGCCCTGGAAATTTTTGCCTTTACTTTCCTTACCATCCCATCTTCTAAGGAGATGAGTGTTTTTATTTAATATCTGCTTTCCACCCTATTACTTTTTGTTTGCTAAGCAAATATTTATGACAGTGACTCAGTACTTGACATCTGGTAAGGAATGAGGTACAAGTGTCAGCTTTTCCAGAACTCAGGGATGGCAAGGTGTCTGTTGAAGACATGGATTTCTTGAGGTCAATTGTACCACTGAGCACCTGCGTTTGTTCACCTGCAGTTTTTGTTATTGGCATTGCTTCACTTTTGGCAAAAACACTTGTTGTTAGTGGCTTAGGCAAACAAAGCCTACCACACTGTAGAAATACAGAGAATAAAATGCTCCATTTCCACGTGATTGTCTGATCTGTTGGCCCAATGCTTTGCTTTTTATGAGCTCACAGTACCACGCTCTTAAGGCACTCAAATGTTCAGAAGGAATGTTTGCTTTTTTCCAAGGAAAAGTTTTCTTTGTAAAAGCTTTGTATGTAGAGCTCTGACTTAGCACTCTCTTAGAGTTTTAAATTTCATAATATCTTGCTGGTATCACCTATATAGTGTTTACCATTTTATAAAAATCTTTGATGAGTATGTCTTACTATTAATAGTCTTTTAAGTTCCTCTTTTAGTTTTTACATCATTTCAAAATTTCACTCTTTTACTTCTCTTGCTTAAAATATAAACTATCATATCCAAAGAGCCTTCACTTTCTTCTTCATAAGGCTGCCCTTGGCTGTGGTGCATATTAAATTCTATCTCTGCACAGACAAGATCTGTCCCTATCCCTCAGCCCCCAGCCCGTCCTGTGAGATGAATAGATCTTGTGAGCAACAAAACAGGAATAATTTTAAAACACATGGAATTCTTGGAAAGAATTAATTCTGCAAGCCTACTTGAAATAATAGCCACTAATGATCTTGCATTTTCTTGAAAGCTCAAGCCCTGGCCTTAGAGAGAATGAGACCCTGAAGCGCTGGCCTGGGGCAGCTCTGGCAGGGAGGGGACAGTGCTCTGCCACTGGCAGTTCATTACTGCTGCCTTCATCAGATAACACTATAGGGCCAGATGTTAAAATGCTGTACATTTTTTGGACCCATTTCGTTTTGAAAGCTTTTATTGCTGTTTTGTAATTTTTTAATTGCCCTGTTATGACAGCTTTGAAGTTGTGTTTTCTGGTCCTTTTTCTTCTGCTTTCATCACATACTCTTGATTTTAGGGACATTCACATTTAGGACATTTATTTCACTCTGTTTTAACCTCATGTTTTTGGTGCTGCATTTTTACTCCATTGTAATATTTTGTTTTGTTATAACCTGCTGCCAGATGTGCCACATGAGGCAGGAATAAGCCCTCTGCCAGAAAGATACACTCCTGAATTCATTAACTTGCCATTTTACTTCCTCTCCTGGGGACCTGACAGACAAGCACCTTCATGAAAGAAGTATTTATCCAACACTAACACCTGCCAAGAAAAACAAGAGGCAAAGAAGGTAGAATGGGTAGAAGTATGCATGTGTTTAGAGATTGGAAGACCTTTAAAAAGTGAGTGTTTAGGGGCCTGGGAACATGATTCCTGCTGCCACCAAAGCATCCCATCAGTGACATACAGTCTAATATTGGATGTTCAGGGAAAACCCTGAATTCTTCACTTCTGAGACACATGGATTAAAATCACAACAGATTTCTGACAGGGAAATGAACATTGTGATCTCAGCGGGAGTCTCTGTAGGGTGGTAGTCCACTAGATCACAAAATAATCTCTGGTAGTTAAATGCATTTGGCCTCTTCAGTGTGTGGGAGAAGTTGTGGATAAACAAATAGGACAATTTGATTTGATGTCAGTCGGAGTGTGGTCTTGCTAAGGCAGGGTCAGCTATCAGGCAGGGGAGGCAGCAGCAGAAGTGTGTTGTTTGGCTGGCTGACATAACCCCTGGGTAATTAAGACAACTGAAAATATGTCTTGGCATTCTCATAGTTGCAGAGTCCCAACACATCAGAGAGAGGGGAATGAGGATGCAGTTGCCAGTCTGGGTGCAGGTAGAGCAGAGGCCTCTCTCTGTCCCCCACCCCTACCACCATGCTTCTTCCCAGTGGTTTCTCCCTCCACTAAGCTAACAAACAAAATGCAGCCTAATCTTCTCTTTCTTCTAATCTCTGACACTCCTGTAGACAAAGAACTTCCAAAGAGTGGAAGAAAATGCACAAAATAGGAATAATATCTTCTTCTATTTTTTTTCCCATAGAATAAACTGTGCCACCTTGGCTACTCCTTACAGCATAGTGGACAGTCAGCCATGGCAATGAGAAGCATGTTACATGAATCACACATTTCAGAGATACACATTATATTGCACGGCTGCTTGTTGTCCTTCACCATGGGGAATTATCTAGACATGTCCACTCAGGAAGATTCCAGTTCAGGCCAGGACTGAGTATAGTTCTTCTACGCTCCTTCTAGAATCATGGTTACTATCCTTTGTCCTCCCAACTCTTCTTCAGGGACTAGCAGAGCCAGGAAGGTAGAACACTGAGCTGCTGGAGACCCAAAGCAGGTAAGATAGAACCAACAGAGCATACCAAGACCTCTCTTGCTCCTCCCACACTATTTAGGCCCCTGTACATGAAGGTGTTCTATCCCACCTGATGTTGGGTGTTAGAATCATAAAGCTCCATGACTGCAATAATTTATAGCTGCAATTCCCTGAAATAGTAAGCAGTGTCTTATGAACAAGTGTTTCATAGACAAGTACTTTTTCACTGAGGAATTTTCTAAGTTTTTATGATGCTAATAGGCAATGCAAACTGTTAAGAGTTCCACTATAGGTAGCATCTCCAGAATATGTTTGACTATTAAATGTCTGTTGTGATTTTAATATAAAATCTCTCAGGACTAGAGCTATGAGAAACCCACATAAATTGATAGGTGCTCCTGTGTGCTCTTTAAAAACACAAGTTTATGGTTCAGAAGAATCAGAGCCCTAAAACTATTGCCTTGTTGCATTTGAACAATTACAGTGTATGTAAAGCATCAGAGCCACATCTTCAGATTTCAGTTTAAGAGGTTCCCCTTGAGCATCCTGACTATACATAGTCCTCCATTTATACAGTCCCTTTGCACTAATGAATAGTATAGTCTGCTATCTATAACTAATTAGAGTATATATGTAAATAAAGCTAATTGTTATATTAGTATTATGTTGGAGAGATCTCAACAGTGACTTGCATTAAGGTTTTGTCCTTGATCTTATTCTTTTCAATATTTGTAACAAGGGCTTGGATGAAGTCATAGAATGTAGGCTTACCAGGTATCCTAAGGACCCAAAACCAGAATGGTTAATAAATTTGCTAGGTGATCAAGTCTGATCTCAACAAGTAGGACTAATGGACAAAAATTAACAAACTCAAATATAATCAAAGGAATATAAAGTCCTTACCTAAAGCCTCTAATTTATAAATTTATAAAACTTACAAATCTAGGATGAAGAAGATGTGACTGTATGAAAACTACTTAGCATCTTTAATTGGCCACACAATCAATATGAGATAATGAAAAGTTAGAGTTTGAAGCCACATGTAGGTTAGGAAAATTGTTTGAAATACACACAATTTGAAGCAAGCTGAAGGCCATTTGCATAATATTTATAACTGCAGGAAGGATCACAAGCCTGAATGAGGCTATGTCCATAAACGCCCCATCCCCTGTGAATGAGGAGGCTGGGTACATGCAAGAATGTGAATGGGCGTCACACCCTCCACTCCCCGGTGCAGAAAGTGCAGCATGACTCACTGGAACTGGAACTCAAGAATTGTTACACGTTTAAACAATACTCATAAAATTCTCTTCCAAATTCTTATAATTCAGAGTAATTCTGGTTCATCCACAAGTCTCAACACTTTTCTTGGCTAATAATACCTCTCAAACTAGTGCCTACTGTTCTGTTTCTATGAACAGGAAGGACCTTCATTAGAGTCTCACAACTATACTGTTATAATTGTCACTTCTTCCTGGCTTGCAGGTATATTTGTGCATGTGTGCACATTGAAGTCAGTGAATTTGATTAGGTTATAGTCACAACCTAAAGCAATTCTTTCATTTTTTCCCTTACCGACATTTTTAATTTTTTCAGTTAAAAATTTTTTAAATTTAAGATTGACACACAATATTGTGTTAGTTTCAGGTATACAATGTAGTGATTAGACATTTATATACCTTAAGAAATGATCACCCCAATAAGTCTAGTTGGAGAACCCAAATAATATTAATGATAAAAACTAACATTTATGGAGTGCTTGCTCTGTGCCTAGCATTTTTATAATTATTTAAAATAGATTTTTCACTTCCACAGAGTCACACCGAGTTAGCAATCTTAACCATGCCCGCTACCTCCTGCCACTTCCCAGCCAGCCATGGATCCCCACAAAGTGAATGAGCTCCCAGATATGTACACCTTCAGATGCATAAAATAACGTTAAACTATTTTTAACCTGGTTGTAAAAAATGTATACAGCCAGTAACAGTGATGAGTGTTCTCATTTATCCTTATTCTCCTCCACTCAAGTTTTTAGCAGTATTACTTAGGTATAATTGATATACAAAAACAAAAAACAAAGAACTACACACCTTTAATGTGTATAATTTGATGAGTTTGTACTTATGTATACACCCATGATACTATCACCACAATCAAGGTAATGAACATCTCAATTACCTCCAAAAGTTCCTGCATATCTTTTTGTGTGTGTGATAAGAGAACTTAAGGTGTGATGTATCCTCTCAACAAAATTTTAAGTGCACAACACTGTGTTGTTAACTACAATCCTAATGTTGTACAGTAGATTTCTAGAACCTGTTCCTCTTGCATAACTGCAACTTTTAACCTGTTGAACAATGTTTCACTTCCTCATATCCCATCTCCTGGCAAATACCATTCTATTCTCTACTTTTATGAGTTTGACTATTTTAAATACCTTATATAAGTAGAATTCCATTGTATTTGTCCTTCTGAGACTAGCTTATTTTATTTAGCATAAAGTCTTCCAGGCTTATCTACGTTGCTATAAATGCTAAGATTTTCTTTTTTTTTTTTTAGGTTAATATTCTATTGTACTGTATTTTCTTTATCCATTCATCTGTCAATGAGCACTTAGGTTCTTTCTATATCTTTGCCATTGTAAATAATGCTGCAATGAACATGAGGGTGCAGATAGCTTTTCAAGTTAGTGTTTTCATTTCTTTTTTTTTTACATTCTGCTGTATTTTATTTTATTTATTTTTCTAATTTTTATTTTTTGGTTTTTCAATTACAGTTGTCCCATTTTCCCCCCATTTCTCTCCCCCACCCAGCCCACCTCTTCTCCCACAATCATTTCTTTTAAATATATTCTTAGAAGCGGAATTTCTGGAACATATGGTAGTTCTATTTTTAGTTTTTGAGCATCCTCCATGCTATTTTCCATCCTGGCTGTACCAATTTACAATTCTACGAACAAAACACAAAGGTTCCCTTATCTCTTTTGACCTCTTGTCTTTTTTTAATGATGGCCATTCTAAGAAGTGCGACATAATATCATGTGGTTTTAGTTTGTATTTCCTTAATGAACAGTAATGTTTGAGTATATACTGTAGTTATTTTTTATGTGTCTATTTCAATTCCTTTTTAAAAAAGAATTGGATCGCTTGTTTTCTTTCAAATGAATTACCAAGTTCTTTATAAATTCTACATACAATCCCTTTAATTTATAATGGAAGAAAGTATTTCCTTCTTCAATGTGCTTTTCTTTTTTTAATGGTATTTTCAAAGCAAAAGATTTAGAATTTGATAAAGTCTGTATTTTAGTATTTTCCTTTACAGTTCATGCTGTTTATGTCCTATTTAGAAAAATTAACCATTCCCAATTTTGCCAAGATTTTCTCCTGTTTTTTTTTATTGCATATATTTTGTTACTTTTCCTTCCATATATTTGTTAATTTCCCTAATTTATGTTTTAATGATAGAAATCATACTGACTTTCTAATTTCAATTTCCATTAGTTTATTACTAGTATAGAAAATGCAATTAAGTTTTGTATTTTGCCCTTTTTCTCTTTTAATTTGATTAAAGTCATTTTTAGTTCTAGTATATATTTAAAGATTCCTTAAATATTTTTGAAAAAACATTATATCAGTTGCAGATACAGATTTACTTTTTAATTTATTTTTCATTCTGTATGTCTTTTAATTTTGCACCAGCTAGGACCTCCAGTATAGCATTGAATAGCCATGTTGAGAATTAATATGTTTTCCTTGTTTTTGAACTTGGGGAAATATTTTAGCTCCTTATTATTAATTATGCAGCTGGATTATAATTTTTATGGATTCCATTTAACAGGTTGAGAAAGTTATTTATTCTTATCTTGTTGAAAATTTCAGTATGAATGAAGTGTTACTTTTTAAAATTACATTTATTGCAATTATTTAAATAATAAAACTTTTATTTTTTATCAAATGTTAAAGTTTGTTGATTGATATAAAATGTTAAATCAACCTTGTACTTGGGATAAACACATTTTATTTATATATAAAAATGTTGATATATAAATACTGTAGAATTTTGTATGTTAAAATTATTAATATAATATTATATATACATATATGCAACTGAATTAGATACACTAAAATTATTTGCTCTGTACTCACTATCATTGGTTTCTATTATTATGTCTTCTGCAGAACGTAATCTGCCATTAGTCCAATACAGTGAATGTCTCATTTCAGATATTTTATTTTTCATGTCTGTGGTTTTATTTGGTTCTTTCTTATAACTCTATTTCTCTCATGCAGTTCACATTTTCTTTATATATTGTAATATATTTTTAGCATTCTTATCTGTTAATTCCATCATTTTCATCAGTTTCCATCATTTTGCTCTTGCGCTATTAACTGACTTTCTCCTAATTATGGGTCATACGTTCCTGCATCAAAACACTAATACTTTTTCATTGGATTTTGGGCATTGTGATTTGTATATTTTTTTAAGTCTGGATTTTGTTGACTTCCCCTACAGACTGTTGGACTTTGTTTTTATAGAGAGTAAAATAAATCTCAAGTTAATTTATCTTTTTGAATTTTCTTTTAAGCTTTGTAACCTTTACTATAGTGATGATTTAGCCTCATTCATAAGGTCTGACCTATTGTAGGGTCTTGAAAAAATGACCCAGATGATCAGTGAAGACTTCCAACTTTGACTGGTTGGAACTTCATGTCCTGCTAGAGTTCTTGAAACCATTCAGTTTACAGGTTGCTGGTCATCTTCCCCCCCCCCCCCCCCCCACTGCATGGGGTTTTGCCCTATGCATACTCATTTTAGTATTAGGAAGGGCTCAAGGGTATTTCTGTGAATATTTCCAGAATTCTTCTTCTGCGTGGCTTCCTCATTCCTGAATTCTACTCTATATAATACAGGGGAATTCTGCTTCCATCCATGGGAAAGGAACAGGGACCCAACTTACCTTCCCATTGCAAGTACTTAGAAAACTGAACAAGATAAATGAAACTACTCTTTTCAGGGCTAGAAGATAGGGAAGCCCATTTTGGCCTTGTTGAGCAACGTACTTACTCCGAAGTGTGTCAAGGGAGATGTGGGAGGAATCCCAGAGAGATGAACACAGATGTTTCCCAGAGAAAGAACAGTAAATATGCTGAGAAAGTGTTCTGAGATGACAGACTGCACTTCTGATCCAAATAACCCTTTCTGCATTCATTCCCACATTTTTCTTGAGCAAATAGAAGATCTGGATAGAACATTACGTATTGAAAAATAAGCAACAAGTAGAAAGGATTCAACATGAGGCCTAGGTACATCGTCAACAAAATGAGGACTTGACAAAGGCTATTACAAGGTCTGTCTGGAAAAGTCTAGCCATTGTTAATATAACAAGAATTGTTTGCACAACATCACTGTAACCTGGCAGCCAAAGAGAGTGGACTGGAATGCATGTGTGTGAGCAATGATGACTTCACTGTATTAGTCTGTGGGGTGGTAGATGTCCATTGAGTGAGCATGTGTACTGTGTGGCTGTCACATTCAAAATGACTGAGCAAGTAAAGCAAAGAATTTGCATCATTTTTTGCATTAAGCTTGAACGTTCCTCCATGAAATCTATTTGGATGATTCAGAAGGGTGCAGCTATGGGCAACTGGTGATTGGCAGCTTCATCAGGAAAATGTGCTCATGCATCATGTCTTGTGTAGAGTTTTTTAGTGAAACATCAAATCACCCAGGCGACTCAGCCCCGCACAGCCCAGATTTAGTGCCCTGTGACTTCTGGTTTTTCCCAAAACTAAAATCACCTTTGAAAAGGAAGAGATTTCAGACCACTAATGAGATTCAGGAAAATATGATGGGACAGCAGATGGTGATTCAGAGAGCTGTGTGAAGTCCCAAGGTGTCTACTTTGAAAGAGACTGAGGTGTCACTGTCTTATGTACAATGTTTTTTGTATCTTATATCATCTTTAATAAATGTCTGTTTTTCATATTACATGGCTGGATACATTCTGGACAGACCTTGTATAAGAACAACCAGATGACTACATTTCCAAAGAATTACATAGGATATAAGAAAGTATCCCAAATAAACCATTTTCTTGATTTTCAAAGAAATTAGTAAGACAATGAACTGGAAAAGATGCAAAATGTCAAGCTACTTACCCTATAGTTGTCAAGAACCCCATCAGCCAAAGACCCACAGAAAATTCTATATGACTTCTTGGGTCCCTTTTTGATGCCTTACCCTTCAAGTTTCTTCATATCCTTTGGACTCTGATAACTGCCCCCCTCAGCCGAGAAGAACCGTTTCTGCTTGAATACCAAATTCCTAGGTTGTGCTCAAGAAATTGTATACAGGCATGGCACAGTGGCAATCAGGGCTCTCACCTCATGGATTTCCTTTCTTTTATGGATTACTGTCTTGCACTGCCTGTTATCCAAGGTCCAAACACAATTGTCTCATTTTGAGGAGATGCTCATTATATGGCTTTTTACAGAGGAGTGTTAGGATGGCATTAGTTACTCCATTTTAACCAGAAGCAGAAGAGATCACTTATCTTTATATCAAAATTGAATTCTTCTAAATAGCAATTTGAAACTCTAATTGCTTTTGTATTTATTGGATATAGCAGAGTTAATGTGGTTCATAGAACATTTAAGAATATGCACAAGCACAAAGCATCATGTCAAAAGCAAAGACCAAAACAGCTCCCAGCTTCCAGTGCTCTCTGTCAGTGACAGACAGAATGCTGAACCTATCTGCTCTAGCATGTAGCTCTGTTAGCCTTAATGAAAATTCATAAAAAATAAGTCTGTAATATTCTTCCAATCAATGACTTAGTAGATATTACAATGTGCTGTCAGAAGGTGTATATGTAAATGTACCACAGCTTCTTTATCCACTCATCTACTGATGGGCACTTAGGCTGTTTCCAGATCTTTTCTATTGTGAACAACACTGCTATGAACACAGGGGTGCATATTCTTTTGAATACTACACAGTCATAAAAAAAGAAGGAAATCTTAATTTTTGCACCAGCATGGATGGACCTGGAGGTTATTATGCTAAGTAAAATAAGTCAGTCAAAGAAAGATAAATATAAGGTTTGTGTAAAAATAATGTCCAATTTCAAGGTCTGTTTTAAAAATGAAAAAGCCGGAACTCCTGCCATTTGCAACAACATGGATAGAACTAGAGAGAATTATGCTTAGTGAAATAAGCCAGGCAAAGAAAGAAAAATACCATATGATATCACCTAATACAGGAAACTAAAGAACAACACAAACAAAGGAACTAAATAGAACAAAGAGCAGAATAGCAGTAAATAGGGGGGAGGGGAGAGGGAGAGAAGGGGGATAAGTAAGGGAAGGGATTAGTCAAAGAACCTATATAAAAGACTCATGGACATGGACAACGGGGAGGGATATGATTGCGGGAGAGGGGGTGGGTTGGGTAGGGGAGAGAATTTAGGGGAAAAGGGGACAACTGTAATTGAAAAACCAAAATAAAAAAAAAATAAATAAAAATGAAAAAGCCCATGATTATGATAATATTTATTCATTAACATAACCTCCTTTGCTTTCTAGAACCTCATTTCATCTGTCGGCTAGCTTATAAATGCCACACTTGTAAAATTCTTTAGGTTTTGAGGCAAGATATGAATCCAACTCATTTTCAAGCTCTTCTCTTGATGTCAACCTCAGACCATCAAAATGGTTCTGTAGTCCCCAAAACAAGTGATAACCAGGAGCAAGGTCAGGAGAATATGAAGGATGAACCAATATTTCCCAACCAAGCTCTTTCAAGAAATCTTTTAAGTATATTTTATTGATTATGTTGTTACAGTAGTTCCAAATTTTTCCCTTTTGCTCCCCTCTGCCCAGTACCCCACTTTGCTCCAGCAATCCCACCCCCCTTAGTCCATGTCCATGGGTCATGCATGTAAGTTCTTTGGCTTCACCCTTTCCTATATTATTGCTAACTTACCCCTGTCTATTTTGAACCAATTGATTATGCTTCTTAATCCCTGCACCGTATCCTTATTTCTCCCCCTCCCCTCTCCCAGCTGATAACCCTCAAAATGATTCCCATACCTATGATTCTGTTCCTATTCTGGTTTGCTTAGTTGGTTTTTGTTTTTAATTTTTAGATTCAGTTGTTGATAGTTGTGAGTTTGTTGTCATTTTAGTGTTCATAGTTTTGATCTCCTTTTTCTTAAGTAAGTCCCTTTGACAGTTCATATAATAATGACTTGGTGATGATGAACTCCTTTGGCTTTACCTTGTCTGGAAAGCACTTCATCTGCCCTTCCATTCCAAATGATAGCTATGCTGGGTAGAGTAGTCCTGGTTGCAGGTTGCCTTTCATCACATTGAATACTGTTTGCCAGTCTCTTCCAGCCTGCAAAGTGTCCTCCAAGAAATCAGCTGATAGTCCTATAGACACCCCCCTGTAGGCAACTCTCCACCTCTCTCTTGCTGCCCTCAGGACTCTGTCTTTATCTTTCACCTTTGGCATCTCAATCATGATGCATCCTGGTGTGGTCCCCTCTGGGGTCCAGCTCGCCCAGGACCCTCCGTGCTTCCCGGACCTGTATGTCCATCTCCTTCGCAAAATTTGGGAAGTCTTCCTCATTTTATTTCAATTCCTGTTTCCTCATTCTGCACTGGTTGCCTGATTTTTTCTTCCTTATGTTCCAAATTATTGATTTGAACCCCAGTTTTATTCTCTTCACCATTGATTTTGTGTGGATTTTCCTTCGTTTCACTTCACATAGCCTTCACTTCTTCTCCTATGCGTTTTCCATACTCAAGCATATCTGTCAAGCCTGTGAACACCTTCATCACCAGTGTTTTGAATTCTGCATCTGTTAGGTTGTCTATCTCCTCATCTGTTAGGTTGGCTATCTCCTTTTTGCTTAGTTCTTTCACTGAAACCTTGATCCATTCCCTCTTTTGGGCCATACTTCTCTGTCTCCTCATTCTGACAGGCTCCTGTGTTTATTTGCCTCTGCATCCCAGGTAGAGCTCTCGCTCTTGTTACATTGTAAGGGGCAGAGCCTTAGGTATTTGTCAGTACAGGGCGACCTCTTTCACCATGTTGTGGCACTGTACATGGGGGAGGGGTCCGAGAGGGAACAATGCCACCTTCCCATCACTCGCCTTTTTCCAGGCACCTCTCCCACTTCTGCACCAAACTGGAGCCCCTTTAGCTGCTGCTTTGGCCTTCGTTCCCAGAATGGGTGGGTCTGTGAATGTTCTAGGATGATGGGAGCCATTTAAACAAATGAACTCTGCTGAGAGACCGGCAGTTTCTGCCTCCACCCCAGGCCCCACTGGTCAGAAGCAATGAGGCTTGATTTTCCCCAGTGCTTGGATTGTGAGTTGCCAGGTCCAGTGAGGAGCTAGGAATGCTCCTCTTGACTTTAAAACATATGAGACTGTGCTTTCTGCCAGCCTGCCACTGCTGCCACTGCCGCTGCTGCTCCCACCACACCGCTTCCTCTCCTCCCTGGCTCTACCCCTCCTACCTGTCTGGATGAGTATTTCTTCTTTATATCTTTGTTTGCTGGGCTTCCATGCAGTTTGATTTTCTGGAACTTCTGGTTGTTTCTAGTTTTGAGGTAGTTGTATTCCTTCTTAGTTGTGGAGGGAGACGCAGTGTGTCTGTCTATGCCTCCACCTTAGCCGGAAGTGTTTTAAGAAATTTTTGATGAGTCAAACTGTGTGAGGATGAGCATTATCATGATGGAAAATGACACCCTTTCTGTTGACAAAGAAGGGTTGCTTTTGGTTCAAAGCTGCTTTCAAATGACGGAGTTGTTCACAGTAAAGATTAGTAGTAATAGTTTGATTGTTGTCTAACAGTTCGTAATGGACAATTCCTTCCATATCCCACCATACACTCAACATGATCTTCTTTGGATGAAGTCCTTCTCTTGGTTGTTGAACTCTTCTTCCTCCTCAACTGATACACGATCGATGGCATTTAACATTATGGTAAAGGATCCACTTCTCAGCACCTGTAACAAGCCTCCCTAAAAATGGTGCCTGAAGGTGTCACGAAAGCAATGATTCACAACAAACAACACGCTGTTGCAGATTCTCTGGAGACAGTTTGTGTGGGACCCATTTTCCAACCACTGAAACCTTTCTGGTCCTTTTCAGTTGGTGTAGCACAGTTTTATGGGCTATGTTAAATTGTTCTACAAGTTCCCTAGAGGTAATGGTGGGGTTTTCTGTGACAACAGCTTCCAACACTTCGGAATCAATTTTTTTGGATGACTCTCTTTTGGCTCCTTTTTCAAACTGAAATCCCCACTTCATAAACGGGAAAACCACCACCTGCAACTTCTTTCAGTCACTGCATCATCCCCATAAACGCTCTGAAAAGACTTTGCTGCTGTACTTGCATTGGTACCTTTATGAAACTCATAGAGTAAAACATTTTTAATGTCTTTAGATGGACGAACATGGGTGCAAATATTGCAGACGATTATGAACAATACTTTGATAATCTGAAAAAAATAAGGTATAAAGTAGTCACTGTGACATCAAAAAGTTATAAGAAGAGGCACAAATTTAATAAATACTATCTAAAACTTTCTTTTAAAAAAGTCAGACATTAGTTTTGCACCAACCTAATATCATATGATCTCACTTATATATAGAATCTAATGGACAAAATTAACTGATGAATAAAATGGAAACAGTGGCATTTCCATGGAACAGACTGGCAACTGTCAGAGTGGAGCAGGAGGGGAAACTGGGTGAAAAAAAGGTGAGGGGATTAGCTAAAGAACATATATGAATAGCTCCTGGGCACAGACAACAGTGTGGTGATTGGCAGTGTGAAGGGGGATGTCTGGGGCTGGGTGGAGGTGGGCAAAGGGAGGAAAAAGCAAGATATCTGTAATAGTGTCAACAATAAAAAGAAAGTTAAGAAAATAATAAGTATAAGAAAACCACAAAAAAAGGTATGTGCGTAACATACAAAAACCTTGAATCGCAAAACACATGAACAACTTGATCAGGTAAGAATAGAAATTCTTTCAGAAGGAAAGAGATGATTAGTGAATGTTTGGAAAGGTCGTGACAGTGCAGGAGAGAGACATTCAAGGAAAGAATCTGGAGCCCCAAAGGTGAGGCCAAGCATCACCGAGTAAGAGCTCCACCAAATTGCTAAGACACCTCATCAGTTCCCAGGCAGGGGCTTCAACCAGGCCACAGCTTGTGCTGCTTCTGTAAAGTGTGGCTTCTGCGAGGGCAAGGGATGGTGGTAAGCTCTGTATTTGGTTGCTTTGCCACCACCCTTCCTGCCTCTTATTATTATTATCCCAGTTTTAT
The DNA here is from genome assembly GCF_987537825.1 of Furipterus horrens. Taxonomy (NCBI): domain Eukaryota; kingdom Metazoa; phylum Chordata; class Mammalia; order Chiroptera; family Furipteridae; genus Furipterus; species Furipterus horrens. The sequence goes on from NW_028327174.1 coordinate 38,186,191, forward strand.
AGATAAGACAGGGAAAATAAAGATGAAATAATTTGCCCATGGATGTATGACTTGGAAGTACAGAGCTAAGAGTTGAAGCCAAACAATCTGACCCCAGAGCCTGAGCCCCTCACCACTCTGCTTCCCTGCCTCTCAGGATACTGAAGTGCCCACTAAGTGGTGCTGATTCCTGGAGAGCTAGGAATTTCTGCCTTACCAATAAGCTGCCATAATATTCAGCTTGTGTTGTAGGTGAAAATATACTTTTCCTTCTGCCATGGCTATCACTTTTCAATGGACACCACCTATTTCCTTTGCCCTTCAATGAACATCTGTTTCACAGCATCGAGGTGACCTGGTTAGAATACTGCAACTGAGAGAGGTGGGTGGTGTTACAATGAACTCCAGCCAAGGCAAACCTTAAACCCAAGCAGCCTAATGCTCTCCAACACAGTGCAGAATTTTGTTTGGTGGACCAGTTTTGAATTAGCCATCCAAGGAACTTGTCACTGCCTGGTTTACATAAGAGCGTGCACTGTGTGTGAGGGTGCTTGTGCATGAAACTAAGTTTCTTTCCACCTTTACATCTCAGGCCAAGTGGTTCCAGGGATATAACTTGAAAGCATTGTAAGCGGAAACAATTCTACTGACTTTTTTACCACGCATTCTGTATATAGAAGGGGTTTTTTTTCTACTTAAAAAAATTGCTATAGGACAACATTATTTTTATTTTATATAATGATGACTACTTATTACCTTTTAACTATGAAGCAGTTATCTAATGGGACTCGATTTTCACAGCATGACTGTGTGTGATGTTCTGCAGAGACAAAGCAGAGTGATTTTGAGTTGTAAGAGGGGTTGAGATTCAACCAGTAATTACACAACTCTGCTCTCTCTGTTTTAAATAAGCTTTACCTTCATTCCTCTCCCGGGGACACATAAGCCTCTGAGTTCTCTCTGTGAGATCCATAATACTGAATATTTATGTCTTGATTTTTACTCATTCCTTTATTGGTTATTCACTCATGTATTCAAATAAGCATCTGAGAACTTACTCTACGGTGCTGTGCCCGGTGCTGTGAGACAATTATGACACCACTCTGGAGCATCCTCTAGTTTAATAGCTGACACCTGTGTATGGACAATGTGCTATGAGCAAGGTATGGGAACTAGACTGGAACTCCCTGAATCATGGGGGATTGTTGAAGAGGGGATAGGTAACTGACTGGCAGAGGAGGGAAAAACACAGACTGCTTCACAGAGAAGGTAATAAATAAACTGTTTCAAAGATGTCTAGGAACCTGTCATGTGGAGAAAGCTGGGAAGGTATTCTGATCTAAGCATGTAGCACATGTAATGAAAGGACAAAATGATGTATGTATCATGGCCCATTCTGAAAGGTGGCTGCTGTGATATGAATGATGTGACTCTATGACGTGTTGGGCCAGCATTGAGAAATAAGGTAAGATTGTGATGAACCTTATATTCTATGATAAAAAGTTTTAATTTTTTTCTGTGAGTTCTAAGAAGCTATATGTGTGAAGAGGAGAAAGTGATAGAATGAGAGGAAGCAGAAATTGAATAAGCAGTTGGATGGCACTTACTTCTTAATAGAAAATAGAAGATAAGTTAGAAAATCGAGTAGATGATTTTTTCCTTTAAACCTGAATTTAATTTTTTTTAATTAAAGACTTTTTCCATGAGGCAGTATTCTTCTTACATGCCCGTATATATTCAGAAGATGAGACTTCCTTAATTTCTAAAAATATGTTTGCCCTGGACCCTAAAGCAGGGAGCTCTGTGACCTCCTATGACTGCAACTCTAATATTAGTGTCACTATTTCTTTGTTTCAGTGTATTTTGTTCTATTGTTGAAAAAACTCATCAGAGCAAAACAGCTTCTTTATGGGGCGAAAGCATAACTAAACATCTCTGTTATGAGGCATTGTCAATAAAAAGAAAATGCCTTTCTAGATTCTTCTGGTAATGTGTTTGGGAATATACCATGATGTTGTCCAAAGTTAAATACAAAGCATGTGTTATTACATAAGACAGAAAAATTGGGGACAGGCAAGATGGAATGTTAGGAACAAAAATCATACACACACAATTTCTAAAATTGTTTTATTGTGGTAAGATATACATAACATAAAATTTACCATTTTAATTATTTTCAAGTACACAGTTCCATAGCATTAAGTACATTCACATTGTTGTGTGACCAATGCCGCCATCTGTCTCCAGAATTTTCACACCTCTCCATTTGCAACTCTGTGCCCATTAAACAGTAACTTCCCATTTCTTTCCTCCCCCTGCCTCAGCTCTGGCACCCACCATTCTGCTTTCCATGACTATGAATGTAATTATTCTAGAAACCTTATGTAAGTGGAATCATTGAATATTTGTTCTTTTCTGACTGGCTTATTTCACCTAGCATAATGCCTTCAAGGTTCATTTAAATTGTAGCATATGTCAGAATTTTCTTCTTCTTCTTTTTAAAGTATATTTTATTGATTATGTTGTTACAGTTGTCCCAATCTCTTTTCCTTTAGCTACCTTCTTCCCAGTAGCTCCCTTCCCCCGAGCAATCCCACCCCACTTAGTTCATGTCCATGGGTTGCGCATATAAGTTCTTTGTCTTCACCATTTACTATATTATTCTTAACTCCCCCCTATTTTGTACCAACAAATTATGCTTCTTAATCCCTGCATCATTTCCCCATTTCTCCCCCTCCCTCTCCCAGCTGATAACCCTCCAAATGATCCCAATACCAATGATTCTGTTCCTGTTCTGATTGTTTGCTTAGTTTTTTTTTTTGTTTTGTTTTGTTTTCATTTTTTAGATTCAGTTGTTGATTGTTGTGAGTTTGTTGTCATTTTAGTGTTCATAGTTTTGATCTCCTTTTTCTTAAGTAAGTCCCTCTGACATTTCATATAATAATGGCTTGGTTATGATGAACTCCTTTAGCTTTACCTTGTCTGGGAGACACTTTATCTGCTCTTCCATTCTAAATGATAGCTTTGCTGGGTAAAGTAGTCTTAGTTGTAGGTCCTTGATTTTTATCACATTGACTACTTCTTGCCAATTTCATTCTTGCCTGCAAAGTTTCTTTTGAGAAATCAGCTGATAGTCTTATAGTAACCCCTTTGTAAGTAACTCTCTTCTTTTCTCTTGCTGCTTTTAAGATTCTCTCTTTATCTTTAACCTTTGGAATTTTAATTATGATATGTCTTGGTGTGGTTCTCTTTCGGTCTAGCTTCTTTGGGACTCTCTGTGTTTTCTCTACCTGTATGTCTATTTCCTTCACTAAATTTGGGAAGTTCTCCTTCATTATTTTTTTCACATAAGCTTTTGATTTCTTGCTCTTCTTCTTCTCCTTCTGGCACCCCTATGATTGGGATGTTGGCATGTTTAAAGTTGTCCCAGAGGTTCCTAAGCCTCTCCTCATTTTTTTTCAGTTCTTGTTTCCTCATTCTGTACTGATTGACCGTTTTTTTCTTCCTTATATTCCATATCATTGATCTGAACCCAGGTTTTCTTCTCTTCACCATTGGTTTTGTGTGGCTTTTACTTCATTTCATTTAGCATGGCCTTCAATTCTTTTCTTATGCATCTGCCATTATTAAGCATATCTGTCAAGTCTGTGAGCAACTTCGTCATCAGTGTTTTGAACTCTGCATCTGTTAGGTTAGCTATCCGTTTGTCACTTAGTTCTCCCACTGGAACCTTGATCCATTCCCTCTTTTGGGCCATACTTCTCTGTCTCCTCATCTTGACAGGCTCCTGTGTTTGTTTGCCTCTGTGCCTTAGGTAGAGCTGTTGTACTTGTTATGTTGTAACAGGTGGAGCCTTAGGTATTCGTCAGTACAGAGCAACCCGTTTCACCACATTGTGGTGCTGTTTGTTTGGGAGGGGTCTGAGAGGGAACAGTGCCGCTTGCTCAGCACTGGCCCCCTTTCCAGGCACTTCTCCCACTTCCATATGGGCCTGGCACCTCTCTAGCTGTTGTTCCCAGAATGGGTGGGTCTGCAGACTTTCTAGGACCATGGGGGCCCTTTAAACAAGTGGACTCTGCTGAGAGACCAGCAGTTTCTGCCTCTACCCCAACCCCCACTGGTTTGCACAGTCAGAAGCAATGAGGCTTTATTTTCCCCTGTACTGGAACCATGAGCTGCGCAATCTGGTCTGGTGCTGGGAGTGTTCCCCAGGTGTTCCTATCAACTTTTTTAATATTTGACTGCGCTTTCTGCTGGCCTGCCACTGCCGCCACTGATGCCGCCATCACACCGCATCCTCTCTGCCCAGGCTCCACCCCTCCTACCTGTCTGGATGAGTATTTCTTCTTTACATCTTTGTTTGTTGGACTTCCATGCAACTCGATTTTCTGGAGTTTCTGGTTGTTTCTAGTTTTGAGGTAGTTGTATTCCTTCTTATTTGTGGAGGGAGATGCAACATGTCTGTCTAGGTCTCCATCATAATTTTATTCTTTTTAAGGCCATATAATATCCCATTAATTGTATATATACCACATTCTGTTTATCCATTCATCTTTCAGTAGACAATTGGCTACTTCATCTTTTCAGACATTGTGAATAATGCTTCTGTGAACATGAATTACAGTTATCTGTTCCAGCTAAAAGTTCTTTATTAGCACTGGAAGGAGGAAGTTGAAATCACATGCTTGTTAAGAAAAATTTGCAGAGCATTAGACAAAATGTAATTCTATGATGCTATTACAATCCTTGAAACACCCAGTTTTTATGAAAAGAGAAAATTAGGCGCTTTGGTTAAGAGAGGCCAATTACATTTGGTGGAAAAGAAAAATAAAAATGAATATGAACAAAGTACATATAGAATTAAAACAAAGAAAGAAATTAATAATGAGTAGAAAAATCAGGAAATGCTTCATTGAGATCATGGCTTTCAGCTTCATTTGACCTTTCTCTGCCAACATTGGCCCTTGGATTAGAATGGCCTTGGTGTAGTGGCTTTTGGAAGGTCAGAAGGAGGAGCTTCCCAGCGTGTTTGGTAAACTCTGCTTGTTTCATAAAATTCAACCTCTAGAAAGTACTTTTTTTTTTTTTTTTATGTAGCTTTGGTTACACATGAACTGACCTTCTGCTCCTGCCTGTTTTCTCAGCTCCACTGATTTCATTCAGAATGTCGGATTTTGTAAAACTATTCTCCTAAAGAACACTAGACATATGAGTGAGTGCAAAAGCTTCACACCCTAATATCTTACATCCACTTTACAGCAAAATAAACTTTAAGATATATCTCTTCCTCCATTTAAAGATGGTGAGAACTGACAAATGCCTATAAAGGGCACAGTGTGTTTCTGTAATTAAAAGCTTCTAAAAGGGTAATTTTAAATAAGTTGTAAGAAGAAGTGGAACCTTCCAGTGATGTTTAAAATGGCAACTCTCTAATGCAATAGCACAGACAGTAATGGAAAATTCTGCTTTGGTGGGAAAAAAAGTAGGTTTCATAGTTAAAGGTGTGGCAAAAAGGTTTTGTAAATTAGTGCATAAATCTATCAACTTTTATTTTAATTAACAGCCAAAAACACTATAAGAAATAATGTTGCTGGAGTTTAGAATGATCTATAAATCACTCAAAAATTTAATGATGTGTAATATACATACAGAAAAGGTGCAGAAATCATGAGTATACAGATTAGTCAATATTCACAAATGAACCTGTCTAAATCCAGAAAGTAAACATTATAGCAATTCAGCAGGTTCTGTCTTGCTTCCTCCCCAGTGCTATCAGCCCCATCCCGAAAGGTAACCACTTTCCTGGGTTCTAACCAAATTGATTAATTTTGCCTGTTTCTGAACTTTACATACATGGAGTAAATATAGATGAACTAATATAGTACTCTTTTTTATTTTTTGGCCTAGATATTTCTGCTCACCACTATTTTTGTGAGATAAGTACAAATTTGTGAAGCTCTAGATTTTTGTTGTTGTTGTTGTATAGTGTTCCATTGTGTAAATATACCACAGTTTCATTATTCACTCTTTTATTGATGGACATTTGGGTAGATTCCATGTTTGAACTATTACCAATAAAGCAGCTCTAAGCATTCTAGTGCACTTTAGTTTTCAGTGTATTTCTGTTGGGTATCTGCCTACGAGCAGAACTGCTGGGTCACAGGTTTTGCATATGTTCTGCTTTAGCAGCTCCTGCAAAAAGTTTTGCAATGGTATGCCAATCAAAATTTCTATCTACAGTGTACTAAATTTGAATTGTTCCACATCATTGCCAACACTTGACGTTTTTTATATCTCATTGTAGCCATGCTGATGCTAATTTAAGCTTCTGTCATGACTAATAAATTTGGCCAGTTGGATATTCTCTTGTGAAGTGCCCTTTCAAAGATTTTTCCCATTTCTTATTGAGTTGTCTGTCTTATTGATTTGTAATAAATTTTACATGTTCATATATATTCAGAAAATATATGTATGTACATACAAGCCCTTTGTCAGATGCAGGTATTACAATAATCTCTGCCCACTCTATAGGTTGTCCTTTTTACTCTCTTAAGGATGTGTTTTGGTGAAGGAAAGGTTTTAATTTTAATATAATAATATGCTTTATCAATTTTTTTCTTTATGGTTAGCGCTTTTGGAGTCCTTCCTATATTTTTCTTCTAAAATCTTTCTGGCTGTACTTTTTATATTTAGATTTGGTATCCATCTGGAATTGATATATGTTTTAATGTTAGAGATTAAAATAATGCATATATGTATATATGTGTGTATTCATTTTGCCTAGTATCAGTTATTGAAAATAGAAGTTATTTTCCTGATACACTGCATTGTCACCTTCGCTATTAATTTAATGTATGGTTCTGGTTATGGACTCCATTCCACTTGTCAGTGTGTGTGTCTAAGGTAAGCCTATGTGTTTTAGTTCCTCTGGCGCTATAATAGGTCTAGCTATCTAGAAGCACAATTCCTCCACATTTGTTCTTTTCCTTATTTAAGATTACCATAGCTATTTTGGGATCTTTGTATTTCTATACTCATTTTGAAACCATCTTATCAATTTTCATAACAAAATAAGCTGTGTTTTGTTTCAAATTATGACAAATTTATGGATTAATATGGGAAATATTACTTCTTAAAACATTGAATTTCATACATATTCTTCCATTGATCTTGGTCTTCTCTAACTTCTCTCAATATTTTTTCTATCAGTAATTTATTTATTACTAATATGTCAAAGTCCAAGAGATTTTTGCAAACTGACCTTGTATCCAGCAACTTTGCCAAATTGACTCTTCTATAGTTTCTCTGTTGATGAGTTTAGATTTTCCAACTACACAAATATGTTATCCCTGAATAATTCTATATTTTTTCTTTCCTGCTCTTATACATTTGAAAAATTTTTCCTTGCTTACTGAACTGTCTATTGCTTTATTCAGAACAATGCTAGAGGGCACCCACTTTTCATTCTCAATCTGAAAGCTAAGCTTTCAATATTTCACTATCAAATCTGTGTTCGCTATATAGTTTTTTAGCTTCCCTTTAACAGAACTTGTTTCACTGTGGGCCCTGAAAGTAGGAGGCCCTTTGGCAGAGGACATGATCTCTTTTTAGCCATTTTTGAAGAATGGAGAACTCTGTTCTGAATATACTGTACAAATATCTTCATTTCTTAAAGTGGACTTTTTTACATATAAAGGAAAAAATGAGTGTCTTGGGAATGGAAGTAGTAGCCAAAACAAAGAATTAAATTTTTAATGGGACAAAGGTTGAAACTCCCTTGTATCCTGATGTATGTTTAAATGGGGGAAAAATATCAATCCCAGATGAGCCACTGTATTGTGATTGATTTTCATTTCATTTCTTCCTCTTCGGTTTCCAATATTTATCTATCCTCTTTAATCTCATAGCTTGGAAGTATTCAAAACCTTTTTCCTTTCCACCTCTTTTCTTTATGGCTTCAGCTACCAGGGATCATCTTATTAGACGAGTAAGTGATAAATCTTTTCATGACTAGTGCAGCTAAGCAGAGACTCTGTCTCTCCCCAGGCTCTTACACAGGCACCCAGAGATGAGCAAAGGCCTAGTCAGCCCTAGTTACTCCAGAAGAGGTAAAGAGAACTACATTACAGCTTCAACTTGGTCCCCTCTTATTTTTATCTCTCTTTATCCTCACCCAAGAGCATACTTATTGATTTTAGAGAAAGGAGTAGGGGAGAAGAGATAGAGGGAAGAAAATACTGATGCAAGATTGGTTGCCTCTCATGCACTCCTACCAGGGACCGAACCTGCAACCCAGGCACATACACTGACCTGGAATCGGAGCTGTGACCTTTCAGTTCACAGGACAAAGCTCCAACAATGTGCCATGCAGGCCAGGGCAATTTGCTTTTGATTTCCTCTTAAAGAAGCAGCTTCTTAGTTACATTGTTCTCTCTTTGGAAAATTATTGACAGCTTCTTTGGGTCTTAAAATTCTTTAAAGATATAAAGAGGGGGTTGGCTGACCCATTATGTAAGCAATCATGCATTCTGCACAGAAGTGAGCAAGGACCTCTTTTAACAAATCTGAGAGAGAAAAAAATTCTCCTTTTGTTCATCTTGACTTCTATGAATACATTAGTGAAAAGGTCCATAACAGTGTTCCAAAGATATTTTTCATTGTGAACACACAAAAAAAAAAACAATTGGTATTGTAGAATAGCAACTATTTTGCATGAAACAAGGTACCACATTTGTAACTTTCTGACCATCCATGACCTTGACGATTGACTACTGGGTTGTGAGGGAAGAAGTCATGGTTGCTAAGATGACCACAGCAGTGTTACTCTGTCTGGATCTGCAAGTGCTCTCTGGGCTCCTCCAGTCTCTCTTTCTTCCCTCCTGCCCTCTTTCTTTGCTGGCATTCAAGAATAGGCACATAAAGGACTGACACATGAAAACACCCCCCACCCCCATTTAAGAAAACATGAAGGATTTGGAATGGAGTGGGGACGCCAAAGTGTAAAAGCCAGCTTCTGTTCTATTTGCTACTTCATGTGTATTTCTTAAAAGAAAGATGTTCCCTTTCAAAAGCCTGGGACCACCCAGGACAGTGAAACAGTCTTGAAACAGATGGCCTCGTCAGGTGGGAATCTTTGAGCACAAGTTGTCTTACTTCTCAAGACACTGGCTGGGAAATTCAGTCACATTGCACAACAGTTCCTAGAGATTCCAAATTCAACACAGATTTTGGGAGGGAGGGAGGATCGATTTACAGCAATCTCTTTCAAATCACCCCATTGTAAAGCCCAATGCTTTTCTGCCTGAATCTCCTCTTCTTATTTATTCCTTGATCCTCCGACCCCCAACAAGCCCCTGTAGTAGTGCACAGACCTACTTGAAAGTCAGCTTGCAGATTTGAGAATCCCAGTCCTTTCCAAGTCTCTGTGGTTACCACATTCATTACTCATAAAAGAGACAGGGAGCCCCAACTCTCCACGGAGCCTCTGGTCTTTACTTTACTTTATTTATTTGTTTATTGATTTTGCCACAGCTCACACTGGAGCCCGGGGAGGGCCAGTCTACTCCACCAAGTCTGCAAGCACTCAGGCTTTGCTAGAAAGAGCCATCAGGTCTAGCATTTCAATCAGGGAAGAGTTGGAGTGTCGTTTTTTTAAGATTAGCTCAACCAAATTGGTATGTGTTTTCATGATTGTTCATATATGTGTGATTTCTAAAACATGACTATGAATGGAGGCAAAAGGAGAAAAAAATCTTTCTGCAAGTGCAATAGTTAAAAATAACAATACTGAATGTAAATAAAAAGGGAAGGTGCTTCCTGTAAGTTTGTGAAGGATTCTGAAAATAGCGTCGAGCCTCAGCCAATGTTAATACAGATACACAGCCAGAATTTCCATGAAAGCACTGGTACCTTGGGTGTTTGTACTAGTAAAATTGTGCAAATATCTGCAGCCTGGGTGCTCTGCTCACCACAGCTTGACTGTCCACACAGTGACGTGAGATTTCCTTGGATCTCGTGCCCACTTTTTAACCCCCAATTAAAATGGTGGTAGTCATGTACCTTCTGATGTCCAAAGATCCTCAAACCCTTGCTGTATTTTGTAAAACAGCATGAAACCTGGCTGTGTCATTAAACCAAGACACTGAAGGAGTTTTCATCATTCTCTGAGTGTGGATGGGTGGCATACTCAGGGATAGGCCAGGGCAACTTTCCTCTCATTCACCGCACAGACATTTATAGTAGTTTTCTACATCACACAAAAAGAAAAAGCCTTTTTCCATGCTGATAAAAACAATCATGATTTTTGAAAATAGTTTCACTGAATTATCTTCACATTTAATCATCACAAAAATCCAGTGCAGTAGAGAAGCCAGAAAGTACTATGTTCACCTTAGAGACAAGGAAAGGTAAAAACTCAGAAAAGTTATGACATTGAGTAGTTCCTGAATTTCCAATTTCATCTAACACTTGCTACAACATGGACTGACCTTGAGAAAATTAAGGCAGTCACAAAAGACAAATACTGTATTATTCCACTTAGTTAAAATCATAGAGACAGAAAGTAGAAGGGTGCTTTCCAGGAGCCTGGGGGAATAGCAATGGCAAGTTATTGTTGAATTAGGCATAGAATTTCAGTTTTACAAGATGAAAAGTTCATGGAGATGGATGGTGGTGATGTTTTACAATATCATGCATGTATTAAATTCCACATATTTGTCTTATAAACTTAAGCAAGCTCTACAGTCTCTCTGAGCATCAGTGTTTTCATCTTAAAATCTGTGGTTATAACATCAGATTCAGAGGGAAGATTGAATAGGATGAAGCATACTCTACACTCCACCTCCCGTACTACATTCACTCATCCGCACCCCATCCCAGCCACTTTGTTATATTCCTTCTGCTTTGATGCAACAAAAACATTTCGTGCAGATGTACAGAGTAATTGAAAGATTTTTGCATGCATTGTTGTCAAATGGGCAAAAATCGATCATCTTCTAGTATTTATGTGACATTATTTTTAAGTCCAGAACTGCTTAGATTCATGTTAAGTACACTAGGAATTTAAAATACATCTTCTTTAGGGAATTTTATGGTACAGCTTAGAAATCAAACTAACAAACACATTTGAAAACCATTAGAAAACAGTTAAGGGATAAATTGTGGCATCTGGATCTTTCAAAATACAGTTTCTAAAAAGTAATCCAAGTAGTATAGGAAAGAAAGAAGTTTTCAAGAAGGAATTTAGGTTGAATGTTAAAATATCTATAAGACCAGGGTAGGCAGAAGGTTGAAGGAGAGGTATTCCAGGTAGGGTATGAATAATATGAGTGAAGCCCAGTTTAGATAAAGAAATGTTGCAATTCATGCAAAAAGTGGAAAGATCAATCTGTAAGAATGAACATACATGCCAACTAGAAGACAGAATGAGATTGGCTTGGTAGAGTGGGGACAGATTAAAAAGAAGAGGAAATATATTAATGAGATTTTATGTTATTGCCAAGAGTAAACTATTATACTTACTTGGGCAAAACAGTAACCTGAAGGATAGATAGATGATAGCTATAACTACTTGTTCTTTCACCTCCTGATAATTATATAAAAGCATTTTGCATTTATGACTTCTACTTTCTTTTCTCCTCCTTGAATCTCCAATGCATTTCCCAACTATAAACCTAGCAAAGCTATAACCTTTCAATCAACCTTTCTAAACATTATAATAAATAATGATATCTTTTGAAATAACATTATAAAAATTTAGTGTTTTAATATTTGGAGTTTATTGGTTCTGATCCTACCCTCATCCCCTCTATGTACAGAAGACCAGAGAAGGTGGGGGAAATTATATAAATCTATCTTGTGATAAAATATTACAATATTTAGTAACTTAAAAACTTTTACATCATGATGATCTTCTTCATTTGAGACAAATCATATTTACAAGTTTATTATGTGCATATTTTCCACATTTTAAATGTAGATTTTCATTCTTTTACTTTGCAAAGTTCTCTTTTTAGAGACAGTTATTTAGAATTGTTTTAGAGTACCAGATTATAAAAAGTTACTTTGACAAAATTTCTCTTAATATTGATAGAGAGATTGAGGTTTGAACTTACTTAAGAATCATGCTCCAGGGACTTCCGGCCAAGATGGAGGCTTAGACGGACACGCTCAGTCTCCCTCTACAACTAGAGAGGAATACAACTACTTCAAAACAAAGGATAACTAGAAATTCCAGAAAATAAAACTACACGGAAGTCCAACATATGAAGTTATAAACCAGCGGTGCCATTTGGGCAGGTAAGAGTTAAAGAGGGCAGCGCTGTTTGCGGTCGCACCTGGAGCGGCGGGGCGGCGAGGAATCCCGGCTGCGGTCAAGCCCCTGGCGGTGCACGACCCCAGCGCTGGGGAGAGCGGCCGCCGCATCGCCTTGAACAGTGAGGCCCAGGGGGGCGGGAGGACGGATCCCGGTCTCCTAGCTGAATAACTGTGTGAATCCATTTTGGACCCCCGCCCCCAAAGAAAGAAAGCACCACAGGGCTGCGAAATAGGTCGCAGACAGGCGCCGGTCGCTGAATTGTGATGCCAAACGGCGCCGGTTGCTGGGTCATTACGAGTACACAGGCACTGCCCCCGACAGCCGGCCCAAGAAAACAAAACGCATCTGTCAAAATGTGGCAGACAACTATAGAAATACCGGTGACACAGCTCACCAGGCAGCAGATAGAGAACCTGACAGATGAACAGATAAGAAACCTGTCAGAGGCTCAGTTCTGGGCCATTGTTATCAGGTGGCTTACAGAATTCACAAAAGAGCAGGAAAAAGATAAGAAGTGAAAAACTTTCATAACGAAAGGAACAAAACCGCATACGAGACAGAAGGTGAGGAACAAAAATCCAGAGTTCATTTCAACAAACTGGAATATGGAGAAGGAACAAGCAGTCAACCAATGCAGCGAGAGGAAATGGGAAGCAACAATGAGAGGATCAGAAACCTCTGGGACAGCCATAAAAGGCCCAACATAAGAATCATTGGTTTGCCAGAGAATGAGGAAGATGAACTAGAACTTGAAAAATTGAGTGAAAATATAATAAAGGAGAACTTCCCAGACTTGGGGAAGGGAATAGACTTGCAGGTCCAGGAAGCAAGGAGAGTTCCCAAGAGACTGGACCCAGGGAGAACCACTCCAAGACACATTATAATCAAAATGTCAAAAATTAAAGATAAAGAGAGAATCTTAAAAGCAGCAAGAGAGAAGAAAAGAATTATGTACAAAGGGGTCCCAATTAGACTATCAGCAGACTTCTCAAGGGAAACCCTACAGGCAAGAAGGGACTGGCAAGAAATATTCAAAGTAATGAAAATCCAAAACCTACAACCACGAATACTCTATCCAGCGAAATTGTCATTCAGAATAGAAGGACAGAGAAAGTGTTTCCAGGACAAAATAAAACTGAAAGAGTTCATTAGATCCAAACCACTGTTATATGAGATGTTAAAGGGACTGGTTTAAAAAACAGAAGCTAAGGAGATGAAACAAAGGCAAACTAAACAGGCAACGAGAGTGGAAAAGGAACTGTGGGTACGGGAAGCATATTGGGGGGAGGTCAACAGGGAGGGGGAATGGGGAAAGGGAGGGAGATGATATAGGAATTGGGGATCAAGGTAGGAGGGAATGGAATAGACGGAGAGAGGTTGGGAGGAACTGTATGCACAACTAATGGACATAATCTAAAAGGGGGGGACAACTGGAGGGAGGGGGGGCCACCGGGTGGAAGGGAGCAGAGGGAAGGGAAATTGGCACAAATGTAATATTTTAATCAATAAAACACATTAAATCTGAAAAAAAAAAAAAGAATCATGCTCCATCTCTCTAAAATTTTTGGCAGGTAGATCAGAAAGCTGTGAGCAATGACTTACTCTTCCCTTTGTAAGTAGTCATAAAAAAAAGACTGGTATTTCTTTTAAATTTTCTTAGCTTTTCTGACAATTTTTTTACTCTGAAAAGAAAGGAAAAATCCATTTAGTCACTTTTCCAGAATATATATATGATATTAACATGTATTGGCTACAAGTTAATAACAGGTATGATAACAATAGGGAAAAGCTGATTTGTGGATGAAAAGAGAGATGGCATACTGTTTTGTTCCATTGTTCTTTTCCTTTGCTAAAATCTCTTTTCTCCATTTCTAGACCTGAGTCATAGTGACATTAAGACTTTCACATTGACTACCAACTCCTTTAAATGACCCCATTCATGCCACCTAAATATTTTAAATATTATGTGGTGGGAGGCAGGTTCAGTCCAGTGTATCCTACTTTCAAGTTCGATTATATTGCTCCCCTTTGTCTGCTATGTAGCATGTGGGACAAAGACCCCAAAACTTGATAGAAATTTTTGTTTCTGTCTTAAATTTTCTGAATTCAGTCTCCTTTGATATCAGTGAATGTAATGCCCAGATGGAGAAGAAGAGAATGGTTTTAGAATAATGGAAATGTTTTCACAGTGGATAATTGCATACTGTGTGAACTAGCTCAGGAGATCATGTCTGACCAAAAGCAGCCAAAATACTATGAAAACCGGGAGAGTTAATGAAAAGAATAATATGCTTTAAGCCTGCACTATAAAATCTGAACATGTTGTATTAGAAATAAATGTATGATGAACTTGAATTTGGACAGTTTCTCCTCCTAAAACTCTGAAGAAAGAGGAATATATATTTTGAGTTTGCCTTAAACCATTCCCAAGAGGAGGACCAGGGGAACATCACTCACTATTCCTGGTGCCAAATACTTTATAGTGGTTTATTATAGAGAATAGTTCATGAGAAAGCCTTAAGGAAGAGAAGAGGGAATCTGAGTATGATAATGAGAATCATGCCTATTCTTTAGAGATGTTATATATAATCTTAAAGAATTAGCTCTGTCTCCCAGTTGAACCCTGTTTTTGTGTTTGTTTGTTTTTTAAGCTCAGTCCAGCTCACTCTCTAAAATTCACTTTAATGTTTTCTTCAATCCTCATTCCTCTCAGAGCTCTCTTTTTCTCTTTGTAATGAGAACTACACTTCCAAGCCATGGAATTTTCCTATTCTGTGACAATTTTTAGATTATAAACCTTCCAATTATCCCATTGTGATCTCTTTTTTTTTTAATTTTGAATGCATTGTCTATGATGTCTAATACAATGCTTTGTGTAGTAGCTAGTCATTATTTCCTAACAGACCACTAGACTTATTTGTAAAGTGCTAGGACAAATTTAGCTCTTATAAGAACATGAAAATTTATAAAGAGCTTATGAAACTCAACACCAAAAATAACAACAACAATCCAATTAAAAATGGGCAAAGGACCTGAATAGGCACTTATCTAAAGAGGACATACACATGGCCAAGAGACATAGGAAAGATGCTCAATGTCACTAATCATCAGAGAAATGCAAGTTAAAACCACAATGAGATATCACCTTACACCAGTCAGAATGGCCATAATCAATAAATCAACAAACAAGTGCTGGCGAGGATGTGGAGAAAAGGGAACCCTACTGCACTGCTGGTGTGATTGCAGATTGATGAAGCCACTATGGAAAGCAGTATAAACATACCTCAAAAAATTAAAAATGGAACTGCCTTATGACCCAGCTATTCCACTTCTGGGAATTTACCTGAAGAAACATGAAACACTAATTCCAAAGGACATAAGCACTCTTATGTTCATTGCAGAATTATTTACAATCACCAAGATATGGAAGCAGCCCAAGTGTCAATCACTAGATGAGTGGATAAAATAACTATGGAACATTCATATAATGGAATAAATACTACTCATACATAAAAAAGAAGACAATTTTACCCTTTGTGACAGTATGGATGGACCTGGAGAACATCATGCTAAGTG
Organism: Furipterus horrens; assembly: GCF_987537825.1. Taxonomy (NCBI): domain Eukaryota; kingdom Metazoa; phylum Chordata; class Mammalia; order Chiroptera; family Furipteridae; genus Furipterus; species Furipterus horrens. The sequence goes on from NW_028327174.1 coordinate 38,202,062, forward strand.
AAATAAGCCAGTAAGAGAAAGACTAATACCATATGATTTCTCTCATATGTGGAATCTAATGAAAAAGTGAACTAACAAGCAAAATAGAGACAAACTCATAAATACAGAACAGGCTGAGAGCTCTGGGGGGGGGGTATTAGGAGTGGAGAGATTGAGCAAAAAGTAAAAAGGACTTATGGATATGGACAAAAGTGCAGTGATTGCAAGGGGGAGGGGTGTATAAGGGGGAAATGGTAATGGAAAAATAATAGTAATAATAATAATAAAATAAATACCAAACATCTACAGCAACAGATTTCAGGTAAACACATAGATAATATATTTAAATGGTAGGCATTCAAAACCAAGTAGTCCACACACTACTTATTTTCAGTAGCAGAAATATAGACATAGCCAGAGTAATAGTTTACAGAGGTGGGGGCAAGTGTAGGGAGGAGGTTGTGGCTACAGGAGATGGAATCCTAGGATGAGCCAAATAAAACTTTAAGCTGAATCCTTGATTTCTCAGTGGCAGGTATGGCTCAGTAAATAAGGATTACCCTTGGAAATATTTAATAAAAAGCAGCCTGTTCTGTTCTGTTTAGTGGCGTTAGGAAGACCACACTGTTGAGTATAGTCAAGCATTGCGCTTGTTGTCCAGAATCCTGAGTATCCTTTACAAGTAGATCAATAATAACCAAGAAAACCTTCTGCCATGAATTTCTCATCTGAAAGCCGAGAGACAGTGGTGGCATTTTCTCACCTGCTACACAGGTTTTAAATTCAAGAGATGGAACTCGCAGTTTAACAAAGCATATGCACTAAAAAAAGCATTTATTCAGTGAATAATAAGTGTTGACAATTTAAGTTGACCACATGTGAGTATATACTATGAGAACTAGTTGCTATAGTCCCCATTAAATCAGGAAAACAGAACTAAGTATTTTTTTTAGATCTCTTTACATCTTACATTTTTTTCATGTTCTAATGTTGCAGTGACTATTTCTTCTGTTTACATATGTATTGTGATTTATATAGCAAAGGCAAATTTCAAATAATGCATATAACTACTGCTCCCTCAAGGAGATAGAGAATCGTATCCCATCTTTTAAGTGTAGATTGTGTGTAGTGATGTCTTTCCAAAAGGTATACTAGAAAAGCAGCTGAAAAGAGTCATTTTACAGGGAGAGAAATCAGACACCACCTCAGCCAGATGATAAGGTTAACATCAATAGTGCTGTCATGTTGACAATATGCTCCCTTGAGAGGTGTGATGAAAATGGCACTTAAGCTCTCTCATCTTCCTCCCAAATACCTGTAACCAGAGTCTAACCATGACACTTGACCAAACACTTGACCAGTCTATCTCAAAGTCATCAAAAATAAAAGTCTGAGAAACTGTCACAGTGTAGAAGATCTTCAGGAGATATGCCCAATAAATGTAATGTGATGTCTTGGATGGGAATTAAAGATAGAAAATAAAAATAGCTAAAACAATAGAAATTTGAATAAAGTATGGACTTCAGTTAAAAATAACTTAGCTAATAGTGCATCAATATTGATTCACATTTATTAGTTATCATAGTTATGTGAGACCTTAGCCACAGGGCACACTGGGTGCCGGGTATATCAGAACTCTGTAGTATAGTTGCTACCTTTCTGTAAATCTAAAACTATTTTAAAATAGAAAGTTTATTTAAAAAGATCAAAAGTATGATTTTCCCAAGTCAATTTTAAAGAGAATGCTTCTTTACTCTGTCTCCTATTTGTAGAACCTGGCCACATGGGTCCTTTTCTTTTTTAAGATACTGGGTCCTGAATTTTGATTCCTGGATTTGTGTGCATGTGTATGTGCATGCGTGCATGTGTGTGTGTGCATGCATGTGTGTTCACCCTGTTTTGTGTAGACAGTTACTATTTCATATACATTAACTAAACAAGACTGTTTGGCAGATGCTGATTTAGACATATATTTACCCCTTCCTACTTAGTAGATAATATGGATATATTGTGATCAATTCGATATGAAATTCTTCTAAAAAAATTATAACATGTACCTTGAGTATCCAGAGTGCTGCCTGAAACAGTTGGGACAAAAATGATAGTAAATGAAGTTAAGAACAAAACAGTGGACGAGGAATTGAAGAGTTAGACCATAGTCCTATATCTGTTACTAAATTGCTGCATGATTTGAACAAATCTGTCCACATCTCTAAGTATTACATGTTTTATTTTTAAGAGATACATTGGGATTCTTGTCATTCACCTGAGAAGTAGTGCTCATTGGTGTCCATCCCACTTTACTGCCACCTAGAAAGCTTCCCAGAGTGTAAGTGAGGCATGACTCCTTGCTACAAAAAAAAAAGAAAGAAAGAAAAAAAAAAGGATAGTTAGATGTTTAAATGGAAAGCAGAAATTATATTCCCAAAGCTGTAGCTATAAGCACAGTTGACTAACCCTTCACTAGCACCAGGTAGAAAAACATACATACACAAGCCTTCCACCACCCACGCTGCTGGAGAAAAGTGACTGGATCAATATATGCTCTTTCCATTCCCCTGACTTGTTGAAAAGTGTGAGGTGCTAGATGCTACAATCTACTGTTTGTCTTTGCTTAAAGAAAACAAGAGCAGAGAAATTCTATTCTGTTTTCCTAGAACAGCCTATGTGTAGAGGCTGTATGTATGTGCCGACACATATAGTGCAGTCCTTAGATTTTTCTCTCTAGTGGTGAAAAATTAGTTACTTTCTTTATTAATGAGGCATCAGGGGCTTTTTGGCTGAACTTTCTTTGTCCTAATTGCAAATCCAGAATTTGGTGGCTTCATTGATTTCTGTTAGAACCAGGGATTATATCTTTCTCCTTCCTGTAACAATGCCACTAAAGAAACTGTTCTCTGGGAACCGTCATTTAACATGAGTAAAAACAGAATTTCATTTAAGAAAAATCAGAGAAGTAATTCACAAACGATTCCCACAACTCTTTGGAGAAGCTTGATAAACATAGTAAGTCTATCATGTTGTTGATATAGACAACAATCTAAATCACCCAGGGGTCTGTGGGAAATCAAGCCCCAAGAAATGGGGTAGATAGGAGCTTTCTGGGAGAAATTCCCAGGCAACTTGCGAGTGTGGTTCTAAATGAGACTGGTGGGAATTTCCAAAATAGATGGCACTTTGGGGGGCCAGAGCCAGGCAGAGGAATGGGAAGTCTCTTTCTTTGAGAGTGGGGCTGGGAATGTTTCTTATGAGCAAACACTGAGCACCCACGAGTTGGACTGGTTTCTTAAAGCCAAGTTATAAATGATTAATTTTATCAAGGAAAAGAAACAGTGCCTCTTTGCTAGGCTTTGTAATGGGGTTCATATAAATTTGCGTAGAATATTATGTGGGATTAGCGTAGCCAGCCAGGAGTGGGGTTGCTGGAGCCAAGAGGAGGATGGAGTTCAGCCAACAGGAGAAGGGGGAGATGAAGTGGACGGAGCTTGCCAAGCCACGGAGGCCAGCCAAACCAGAGCTATGGTAGCGTAGCAATAAGTGAGAGCCTGGCTCATCTGAGGGGTTGTTATTATGATTATTATTACTATTGTTATTTGTAAAATAAATTTTCATCGCTTCTTTCCCCCAAATACTATCCTCACTGCTTTCAACTTTGGTGAAATGTATGATTACTAAGGATGACAACACGGAAGTTCATTTGCTTTTCAGATTCAGTCTTAAGCAGAGATCCAATGGGTTGGGAGGTACAAGAGTGGGTTTACAGATGGCCCTCCAGCCACACAACTTCTGGATGAAAGTAAAGGGAGCCAAATGTAGAACACAGGTCCATGTTAGGTACCCCAGAATCCCATGTTAGAATCGGGTCCAGGGCATCAAAATAGTTTTGCCCAGAGAGTCCATAATTCTTCATTTTGAATTACTCTTTCCATGACATTTTCCTTGGTCCATTTTCCCAAGAGTTAGGAATGGAAGTTACCAATAGTTCTATAAGGTGGGGCCTGATTATGTCTCCTCAGCGCCACTGTGGATAATTGGACTGCTCAACCATATTGCCATGTGTGAAAAGCACAAGGCATTAGTCAGTGCAAACATATTTGGGCCACACATAAGACGTCTGCCATTGTGTTCTGATCTGGTCAGAGCCTGAGGGTACACCTATGGACCCCTTCCAACCCCCATGATGGTCCTGGGCTCAAATCAGCTGCTGGTGTCCCACCCACCAAGGTGTGCGCCCCTCTTCACATTCAAGCAGGTCTTCTCTTCCTGCCCACTGTCCCTTACACATGCTCCATACAGAGATCTAAACTGAAAAGACCCCAGCAACCTGTCAACAGCAGCTCCTCCAGGACAGATGAAGGGGGAACCACCCCCTGTCCAAACCAGTAGGAACTGCCCTGCTCTGTCTCAAGAGGGAATTATTTCTGGCTCAACTTCCAACCCCTTAGGCACAACATATGCAGTGTACAAGTGTGCAGGGCGACTCCCAGCTCTGAGGCCCCTAGTCCAAGGTGTCTCCTGCCTGGCGCCCCCCGCACCCCCCACAAGCATGCAGGCATGCCAGGGAGAAACAACCCCTCCACACCTCCAGCAAAGTCTGTGGCCTCCACTCAGCTGAGAGGAGGGGGACATTCTTTTCACCTTATGCTGGAGTGAAACCTGCAATCTTCTCGTAAACACAAACTGAAAGATTCTTGTTTTCTGGAAAGAGACAGGGTGAAGTCTGGACTTTTTCCCTGAACCAGTGTGGAGGGAATTTCCCTCTTGGAAAAGTAAGCCTTGCCAACTGTGGCTGGCATCACAGATGCCTAGAAATGGGTGTTTGCAACCAAGGTCCCCTGGTCTGAGAAATTTTCTTCACTTAATCTTACTTCAGGGAAGCCTACCTTTGGTTTGCTTAAGTCCATGAAAATCAATTTTCCTAGTTGTGCGTGCCTTCTTGTGATCTAGGGCACAAGAGACCTGTGCATTTCCCATGAAGCTGTCCCTGGCCCTGCCATATGCCAATCTTCATGGCCTATATACTACACTGGCTAACAGGTGTGCTTTCAGAGAGGGCGTGAGCTATACAACCATTTATTGAAAACTGGGACACTTGTTCATTTGGTTTTCTTCTTTTAATTCTCATGACAACTTCATAAGGGACAAATAGTATATTCACTTTATAGGTCAACATGTAGAGTCTAGGTATATAATTTCCTTAAGGACAACTAACCTTGTAAGTTCTAGCCCACAGATTCCAACCCAAGTCTGTCTGACTCTAAAGCTCAAGTTCTTGCCACTGGGCTATATCTGCTTTAAAAAGCCCTGGAATTCTGTGTCCTAGAAGATGGGTTCTTAACCTGGCCACCCTGCCCATGTCTCCCTCAGAATCAGAGCCTAAGAATACCAGCACAAACCTTTGAGGTTGTCTGTGTCCATCAAAGCAGAGCCAGCCTGCTTGCCTCATGGAACAAATGAGGAAACTGTAAGTGATGTACCCAAGGAAAGTCAGTGAACTGTGGCGCCATTGCTCAAATGTAAGAGTTTTATTTTTCTCTCCTTTTACACTCATTTGAGAGTAAAACAAAATCAGTAAGCAGGGAATAAAGGCAGCCCCCCACCTCTTTAATTGTGAAATAGAGATAAAGTTTGATACTGACAGGTGAACTCACTTGTTTTCAGTCCTAAGGCATGCCCGATGCTTCGACTCCTACTGTGAATTTTCCATCTCATTCCATCATAAATAATAAGAGCTACCATAAATGGAAGAAAAGACTTCTGATTATTTAGAAGGATTGAAATGTATCTTTCTTAAAATTAAAACAATAAGAAAACCTTTCATACTTGCTTTTTAATTAAATCTCAGCCAGCTAAATAACTACATAATGATCAACCTTTTATACTTGTTTTTTTTATTAATTTTATTGCAGCTAAATAAGCACATAAGCTTGGGTTGTTCCTTCAGTAGGTGGTCCTGTGCCCTTATGTTCGGATCATTCTCTGTTCAGTAAACAAGACAATTTTCAGGATTTTAGCAATTCAAGAGAGTAAGATGATCCATCACTACTTTCTGATATTAAGTGATATTTGATCTCTGTGTACAATCATCTGTCTGCTATATCATAAACTCCTTACAGGCAGGATATTTTTCTTATTTATATATTCTTAGTGCTTGAGGGTTTGCAAAGAATGAGTGATCAATAGACATTTGCAGGATGAAAGGTAAATGAACAGGCCTGGCTGAAAGGTTATCTATGTCCTTCCCCCAGGAATTCAGGATCTTTAACTGAAATGCTGGCTGGGAAGAAAAATCAGATCCTCCTATAAATTTAAATGAACCCTTTAGTCATAATCCTTCCTGCATTAACCCACATCACTCACTTGTTGAAGCATTCACCCACTGCCCCTGCCATGTACCAGGCACTGGGCTGGGTACTCTGAGCAGCTCACCTTCCAGTAGAGGAGGCAGATTAGCAAACACGGGCAAGGAGTATAACACAGTAGAGAAGAGAAACATCTAACCCAGCTCCCAGGCCCCAGAACTGCTTTTATCTTAAGAGAAGAGATAACCTGGATGCTTCAAAGTGAAAAAGCTCAAATAACTTTGCTGATCCTTTGGGTAACTGTAAAGATAATTTTTAAACATTATCTCCACATCCAAGGTAACATATTTATGACTTTGTCTTTGACAGCATCATGTCAATAACTCTCTTTGGATGCCTCAGTTTCCTTCCTCCTATCCTAAATATATTTTTGCTGGACAAATAACCCTCTTTAGTCTCCCTTGGGGTCTCTTTTCCCAGGCACTTCTCCTGCTGACCCTTCTATTCTCTATGATAAATGCTTGTATTGTGGCCTTGTTATCTGAGAATCTATCACTTACAGTATTTTATTCTAGATACAAAGATACGGGTGACTATAATTAATCATTTATTATATAGTTGAAAAAAAAGAAAACACACATCTGAACAAAAATACAAGAACACAATTATTTTAGCAGCCTTATTCATAATATGCAAAGAATAAAAATAATCCAAATGTGTGGGAATGTATGAATGGATGAAATGTGGCATATCCATATATTGGAATATGTTTTTGCAATAAAAAGGAAGTACTGATACATGCTACAAAATAAATGAACCTCAAAATGTTATAATGAATGAAAGAAGTCAGTCACAAAAAATCATACATTATGTAATTCCATTTATACAAAATTGCCAGAATAGGCAAATTCATGAAGACAGAAAGCAGGTGAATGGTTCCCAAGGGCTAAGGGAAAGTAGGAGAGTAAATGAGTAATGGGTAGAAGGTTTCCTTTTGGGGTGATGAAAATGTTTTGAAACTTGATAAAGGTGGTGGTTGTAGGTTTTTGTGGCTACATTGTAAGTCATACACAGAGGATGGGCGAAAACTGGACGGAGAGTTTGCTTGTTTACAATAATGTAATCAGGGAGACTATAGCTTGCACTAGAATTTTAGAACCAATGGCCATATTGTGGAGTCTATACATGAAGGGCTGGTTTTATATTTGTAGGAGGGTCCAGCAAAAAGTAGGAGAACTACAGTTGTCTCATGGAATGAATGAGGAGACTGTAAGTGATGTACCCAAGGAAAGTCAGTGAACTGTGGCACCAATGCTCCAACATAAGAGTTTTATTTTTCTCTTCTTTTACACTCATTTGAGAGTAAAACAAAATCAGTAGGCAGGGAATAACTATATATATAGTTAAAAACTAGCATTTTTAAAAGAGTATGGCTTTCTAACCAAACTGCCTCGGTTCACATCTCAGATCTGCCATTCGTCAGCTATGCACCCAGTAGAAATTTATGTGACCTCTCTCTTCCTTGAGTTTCTGATGTGTAAAATGGTGATAATCATATTTAACTCACAGTGTTATTGTAAGTGTAAAATAAATTAACATACTTTAAAACACAAGGTAATGCCTTGGATATATGAAGTGCTTAATGAATGTTTACTTACAATTTTATTCCATGGTTTGCAGAGGTTCAAATGACCTTACCAGCCCAGAAAACCCAACCATGGTTTACAATTGGCTCTTACCTGGCCTGCATGTCTCACCATGGAGAATTTCAGCTTAGAGGAGGCAAACTCTAAGGAAAAGTTTCCAGAGAGCCATTTTTAAATGCACATAAATTACTTGGAAAGGGGAAAAGAAACATTAAATGTTAAAAGCTAGTGTGATGGTTAGTTTTATGTGTCAACTTAACTGGCTAACAAGTGCCCTAATTGAATATTATTTCTGAATGTCTTGGAGGGCATTTCTGGATGAGATTAGCATTTGAATTGTTGGATTCAGTGAAGTCCATTGCCCATCCCACCCTCACATGCACACACACACACACACACACATACACACACACGTGCACACATGCACACTGTGCATGAGCATCGTGAAATCCACTGAAGTCCTGAATAGAACAAAAGGTGGAGGTAGGAGAAATTAGTTCTTTTTTACCCTGTTTCACAGCTTGACTTGGGACATCTTATCTTCTCCAGCCCTCAGATTAGGATTACTCTATCAGTTTTCTTAGTTCTCAGGCTTTGGGACCTGGACTGAGTTACACCACATGCATTCTGGGATGTCCAGCTTACAAATGGCAGACTGTTGGACTTCTCAGCCTCCATAATCATATGAACTCATTCTTTATAATAAATTTCCATCTATATCTAATCTATATCTCAGTGGTTCTGTTTCTCTGGAGAACCCTAAATAATACAGTAGGCACAGAAAAGTCCATGAGTATCTTATCCAACCCTATCATTATAACAACAAGAAAAATAGGACCTGGAGTGGTTAAAGTTGCCTCTCAAAGCGTACTAGTGGACCCAAGACTATCATTCCACAGGTCTACCTCCTAATCACTTTTATTTGTTTTACTTCCACATTTAAACTTCTTCCACAATATAATTGCTAAGATGATAGCACACTGATTGGCTGATGATCAAAGGCCTTCAGAGAAGACCATGGAGAGCTGAAGGAAAAATAAGGAACATCCTACATGGTAAGCAAAGGACAGCAAAGATTATCAATGAAAGAGCACCCCCAGGAAAGAGAGAGGAAGAAAGGAAGGATAAAGAGCAGGGAAACATCTGCCTAACTCAGTTTTTTTTCAATACACGTAATGGTAAGACATGCCAGAGAGAGACAATCAGTGCATTTCCTGGGGGTTTGGTTGAGAGGATGAAAAGGGAAGAAGCAGAAACTAACAATGGTTGGGATGACCAAATCTGACTTTCTTTGGGTATTTCCAGAGAATCTATTCTGGAACTTCACAGTCGGAGGGAAGCAAACGCCCAAACCCAACAAATGTTCTGAAAGAAAGCATCCCTAGATAAAGAGTTTAAATGCCAGTTACTCTCGTGACAGAAATTGGAACCTAGTGGGACTTTTTCTCAACAAGATTGAATGTCATACAAGAAATCTCAAATCATGTGTAGTTTCTCTTCTGAAAGATCTGAGGGTCTTCATGTTTTCATGTCAACAGTTGATGATGAATGCAGTGTGCCTCCAGAGCCACATGAACTGTGAGTAATAGTCTAAAATGTTGAAATATTTTTACTTGATGCCTTTTGCTTTTCTACAATATGCAAGCAACATGTTTTATTGGTAGATTGGATTTTAATTTATGTTTATTCTTTGCCACTAACATATTATCAGACTATGTAGTAGTTTTCATAATTTGAGAGTGTCAGGACACCAGATATTTGCTATGTAATTTTTTTTATATACTCAAATGCCTTTAGACAAAACAAGAACCTAATTTAGCCACCCACCAGCCATGAAAGCATCTGGGGTACATAGTATTTTTTCCACGGGATCTGGATGACTGCTTTTAGTGCTTGTTTATTTGACCTGGGAAAACATAGCTCAAAAACAGCATCTGGATTTCAGGGAAGATTCCTACTATATTTGCCCCAAATTCTCCCTTTCAGTCAATGATATTCAAGTGACTCATCTGCAAGGTCAGAGAGTTGAGTTGCTCGGCAGAGACTAAAGCATAAGCATCTCTGGCTCGTTCCCTGTAACCACCAAACCCCACAATATTCTCCCTGGGTGTGTGGCATGGGAACCTGCATGAGGTTTTGCCAAGACCACCAGAGACTGGGGAAAAAAACAGAACTTATAGCCCAAAGTGGGTACCACAGTTCTGACGAGGGTAAGAGGGACGCTGGAGAGGTTTGAGCACTTGTTTGTTTTAAAGAGTTCCTTGTTAAGAGCAGAACCTAGGGTGGGGTTGGAGGAGGGACTTTTTTCATTTTTTTAAAAAAAGGTGTGACTGAGAACTTGCAATATTTGATGACATGTTTCTCCCTGAGAGATCTTCACTATTGGCAGTCCCATTTGAGACACTGATGAAAAGCTGTGGAACACAGTTTTCTGAGGTCTCCAAGAGAAACCCAACTGATTTAACTTAATCCAGTTTCAGCGGCATGAGGACCTCAGAGTAAATGAAGAAATAAACAGCAAGAGGTGCTTCTTGAACACTTGAGCAAAGATGAAGCAAAGCTAGATCATGAGAGTGTCAACTTGACCTGTAGCCTCTAATCAGACTGAGAATTATGGCTTTCTTGGTTTTTAACCCAGTTTCTTCATTTCCTTTATTGTACAATTTCTGGAAACTGTCCACCTACCTAGCTTCAAGTACCTGCCACTGAGATTTTTAGCAACACTATACTGAATTCCATAGTTGATTTATTGTATTGCAATTGCGTCATCAAGACATATCTCAGCATAAAAGGGGGGTGCAAGGAATGTGGAGGTTTGTCATTTTAATAATTGCATATAAATCTAGATAAAGAGAAGAAATACCTACTCATATTTTAAATAAGTTCATTGACTGGTGACCCAGTTAATGCTTAAATCTAGTTTTCTCTTACATTTTTTATCTTCTTCATTTCCTTATTTCTTAACTTGAAAAATTTTTGATGAAAGGAAGAAAACTCCAGTTATTCAGCAATGTGTGAAGCCAAGCCCTAGTTATACATACAAATCAGCTTGAATTAAAAATATTATTATGTTTAGAAGAATATAGAAAATAAAAGTTAATACTTATACAGCAGCAATTATATAGAGATATATCCTCAAAACAAAAAGAGAAAATAAGCTTTTCCCTTTATCTTATAAGTGGCAAAACCTAATTTTTAAATGTTATTAACTTCCTACAAATAGAGTTAATATTTAGATCCCTGTAGTTCCACCATAGAAGTAGGCTAGATTAGAACCCCTTGCTCAACTTACTTTTTCTTTTTTCTGTCTATTTTTTCTCGTTTTTTTCCTTCTTTCTTCTCTTCTCTTTCTCTACCCATAAGTTCATATCCTTTGGCTCTAGGTCATTATTTTATTTGCTTATTTCTTTTTTTTTTTTTTTTTTTTTTTTTTTTTTTTTGCCTTAAATGACTGCTTTTCTTCTCTTCATGTAACATTATCTTCTTGGGAATCACAGCTTTCTTTGTCATCTTAAAATGAATTCACTGTTACAGACAAAACCTATGCTTATTTATGTATCCTACAGTTTTGAAGAAATGAGCATAGCATTTAGAAAACTAGTTAGAATTCCTCTCAAATCTTCCCAGTGCTTTTATGTTGAAACCCTACCCACCCACCCCAAAGCTAGGTACAGTACTTTTTGTAACAGACATGGTCCAGCCCTGAGTGATAATACTGGCAAGGAAAAATTAGAGGTGAATATACCCAGTTTAGTCTGCAAAGAAATTTCATATCACAACATTTCCTTCTCAACATGTTCATAAATTCTCACGATTAGGGGCGACAATGTTTGTAGATTGGAACAATTACAGCTTTTCAAATAGATGAACTTGACTTCAAACATTAGCTCTGCTACTCACTAGCTCTATAATTATGGTTAATACCTCTCTCCCTCAGTTTTTTTAATGCCTGCTACATAGTACTATAGTGAATATTATTGAGATATTGCTATGTACAGTTTTAATGCAATGCCTATTACATAGTATGTGCCTAATGGGCAAATATTTTTATTCATAGTAAATAACAAATCAAAACAACCACCTTACATAGTCACATTAGCTTACATAGTAGCATAAGAGAAAGGCACAGTTCCTACAAGGTAAATTCAATACAAGTAACTACTTTCCATGGAAACAGAGTCTTAATTTGAGTCTTAGTTCCTCTAATTTGATTTGGGGGGTCTGGTACTTTACTCTGGGTGCAAACCTCTTCTGAACAAAGTCCACTCCCTGTGGTGGTCCCTGGTTGGCTATTGGTAAAGCAACATTCATCATCATAATGTACTGAGAATATTGCTATGGCAATAGCTAACTTTGGAGGGCTCTATTCCATTATTTATATAACTCCCCAGAAAGAGCTCCTTGAACTCATTTACAAGCCTGGTCTAGTATATAAGAATGTCATAAAAAAAGCCAAGAAATCTGCATTTCTCCTTTTTTCCAGGTGTTATGGATGCACTTAAAAATCATAATGGAAGCTATAATGCAACATTCTATCACATTTCTCATCAGCTCCAAATTCTTCATAGGTTTGTAATTTTTAAGCCTGCACAGTCCACAAAACCACAGGTGTGGAGTATAACTACTCTTTACTGGTTACTAACCAAAAGAAAGATGGTATTTCAGACAAATTATTTAATATCTGACAAAGGATACTTTAAGAAAAAGAGTTATAAAAGATAACAAAGGATGTTTCTTTATGATAAAATGCTTACTTTAGCAGGAATAGCTATCACTCATAAATATCATGCACCTAAGAATATAGCCTCAAAATATATAAAGAAAATTTAACAGAAATAGAGAGAAATAATTTAGTTTATAATTGTAGGGGGAGATATTATCACATCTCTCTTGGTAACTGTTATTATAAGCACACAAGATCAAATTAGTAAGGATTAAGTGTTAAAACATGATTAACTAATGTAATTAATTGACTATTTAGAACACTGCACCCAACCATTTCAATATATGTATTCTTTTTATGCATGTATGGGATATTTAGAAAAATTGCCTGTTAAAAATGAGGGGAGACATTAAATCTCAACCAATTTCAAAAATTTAAAGCATACAGAATATGATTCCTCACTACACTGCAATTAAGCTAGGAACCAATAGTAAAAAGATAACTGGAAAATCCTCCTATGATTGAAAATTAAAGAATTAAATTCTAAATATTCTATGTGTCAGAAGAAACCCCAGTGAATATCAGAAAATATTTTTATCTAACTGAAAGTGAAAGTATAACATTTCAGAACTTGCCTCAAATATTACAGTAAAAATTTGGAAATATTTTTATCTGACTAAAAATAAAGGGCACATCAAAATCTGTGAAATGCCACTAAAGCCATATTTGATGTGTATAATGTTGAATATCTTTAAGAAAGAAGAAAGAAAAGGCCTGAGAATCAATGAGCTAGCATACATCTTCAGAAGTTAGAACAAGAATATCCAGTTGAACAAAAAGAAAGTGGAAGGAGGAAAATAATAAAATAAGAGAATATGGTGAGATAGCAAACATATAATAGAGAAGACCAACAAAGAAGCAAGTTGGTTCATTGAAAAGTCTAACAAAATAAAGAAGTGCTGGGCAACACTATCAAGAAAAGAAGAGAGTAAGCACAAATAACCAATACAACCAATATCAAAAATGAAAAAGAGGCAGCACTACTGAAGATCCTGCAAACATCTGAAAGAGACATCAGATGAAATGAAATGGTGTCTGAGATTTACTTTAAAATAATCCAGGGGACAGGGGTAGTGGGAAGATGATAGATGAAATAAATTGGCCATGTGTTCAGAATTTTTGAAGCTGTAAGATAAATATACTAGAGCTCATCATACTAGTCTCTCTAACTTGGAAAATGCTTGGATTTTTTTCAGAGAGAGGAGAGGGAATAGTAGGAGGAGAAGTAAGAAATGAATGAAGGAAGAAACAAAGGGAGAAAGAATTTATGAAAGAGTATTATTTTATGTTCCAGTTTACACCTTTTGTCCTGCAATCCTAACTGCTTCTTCCCGTTTCATCTGAGTTTTCCTTTTGTAACAAAGTATTATTTTTACAATTGCAGTAACATCACCCAGGATGGATTCGGTAGTTGTCCTCTTTGGACTTTCACCTTCCACCATGGCTTGACCTAGTAGTAATTGAGATGTATGTTCAGCAAACAAAGTTCTCACTATTAAACTGAGGATAATAGAGAATGACCGGCCAGTCTTTGACTAACCCTAACCAGACACAGCATAACACCTGCCTTTGCAGGCAACTGGCAAGTCCCTCACTGATTAAATGAGGTACACTTTGCAGGAGGGGCAGCACCAGCGGGGCTCTGGGTTTTGGGTTCTGGTGGGAGACTATTCAGCACTACTGCCCAACAGCTACTTGGTGTTCTAGCAAGTCTGGCCATGATTCATGCTGCAACCTATGAGATGCATGAACCATCCAGGCTGCCAGAAGCGGAGTCTGCAAGAAAAGTGAAAAATTACACGTCAAATGAGAAATTGATGTGGGAAAACAGCTGTGTGGTCCTGCCATAAAGTGTAGAGACTTGAAAAATTCTAAACTCTCTTGCTATAGCTTTTGTCATTTATTATATGGAGTAAAATCTATAACTAAATGTTTCTTTTACTCTTAGGTAATGCTTTTTTATTTTCTGTTAAATGCTTTTGAATTTAAAATATATATATTTGGTAAAAAATATATACTGAATTTTAGTTTCTCAAGCATGTTTCTCATAAACATGTTACATACACAAAACATTAGTTTACATTTACCAGTCATCATGTGAGTTATAGTGTTATTTCTGATTGCACACACAAAAATAACAGAAGATACAGATCTGCTGGCTAATGTATTAGCACTCTACTTAAAAATTAATAGTTATTATGAGAAGACTATTTTTGAAGACAACTAAAAAGCAGCTGCAGACGGTGTATTTATATATCATTCTGTGAAGCATGGCTTTTTATCTGAATCAAATGACTGCTCTAAATTAATTCCACTAATTTGTTAATGTAAGGCTTCTTGTGTACATATGAAAAGTGAAGTGACAGCTATGGATGTATTGGCTCCATTCGTTCAATAACTTCCCAAACATGTAGACCCTGGTTTCATAGTAGTGACATCAGATGCTACAAATAGAAAATGAATTAATTCAGTAATGTTTTGTTGCTTACACAGAGTCAAATGCTTAGGAGTTTATTTGGTTAAAAGTCAAAGTAGCACATTTTTTGTGAATACTATTGTAAATTTTGTTCATAAATTCAACAAGAAAGGCAAAATTATTTACTTTTTTTATTAAAAATACAAGTTTTGGTGAAGCATGATACCAATATAAGACAATAATTTTACTAAATTCCAAACTTGAGTTTTACTTAATCTTTGGCTGTGGTACACACATAATTCATATTTGTACTCAAGCTACTATATTCTAATTAAAACAAAAGCACCTTTTTTAGTACTTAACAATATATTTAAATTTTGAGAATGAACTACAAAAAAATTGTGACAAACTTATTAGTAAATTAAATATAGCAGAGAGCACATTCTGTTTTGCCATCTACCATCAACATTTAGAAACGTTCAAGCCTTTCAAGAACTCCTTAACAATTCAACCTCAATGTCTAATAATATTTTTGAAGTTCTTCATAAACAAGACCTCTAAGGTTTGGTTTCATTTTTCCCCAAATCAGTTGGAAATCTTTAATAAAAATATTCAACAAATGGAAAAACATAAAACTTCAGCTCTTGTAGTTACTGATTGCAATTAAGGGACAAAGTCCTCAGAGGGAAATATAAATACATCACTTTAAAAGCAAGGAGGAACTAGAGAAATAAACTATGAAAATTTAAGTGGTGTCCAAGATTTAATATTAAAACATTATAATTGAGATTTACAATATTTCAACTTATAAAAATCTTTTGATAGAGCTCTTTTTACTAATTGGATAAATTTGTATTCTGAAATGGAATGGAATGAAATTGAAGAGCCTCACAATCTTGCAGCATATAAATTTAGAGAATGCTCAAAAGAATCATAACCATAGACAACTTGTTTGATGAATTTTGCCTTGTGAAAATATTTTTCAAAGAAATGTACCCTGAATTGAAGCAAAAAGACAGAACCTGTGAAAATATTTGGACTGAAATATTTATAAATTTCATTATGAAATAAATAATAAAATCTATTCCAGGAAACTACTATGAGTTTTGAGGTACCTCAACACCTGTACTATGCTCTCAATTAAAAATATTTTGATCTATAGGAAAAAGTCAGTTGAAATTGTAAACAATTTCAAATTTATAAAGATAATATTCAATTACAAAAACACTACAGGCAGTTACAATCATGCTCCTCATAACTAGCATTTTATTCCGTGATGAACCACATGCACAACAGTTGTCTCTTAAGGTTATAATGGAGCTGAATTTCCTGTAAGAAATGGAAAAATATGTGATTCAAGAGGGATTTTATGTTTCTCTGATGGGAATAATACCTATGGGATTCAGCAATAGATTCCTTCTCAGTCACAACACCTCAATTTTGAGTGCACAGATTACATCCCCATAAGCCAATCTTTGATTTATTTCAGCACAGAGGAACCTGTCTCCCCAGGGCTACATATTCAGAGAGTACTACTGCCCTCCTAGATCTAGCTTGGTGTCTTCAGAGGACATTGTTATAATTCTTTTGTTGAGGACCTATGATCCTGTATATGGCTGAGGTCCACAGGAGCTACCTTAACAAGTATTAAGTGTCACTGTCACTTCAATAAAAGCTCTTTGTGGTAGAGTGGAGCCAGGCTGTCCCTGTCCTTTGGAAATACTTTCAGGTTCTAAAGATGTAAGGCGTAGATAAGTTTTATTTCTTTCATCAGTTCAATGACATAGAGAGCCCTTTGTTCCAGACAGGGTCAGTGGAACAAAAAAAATATTTCCAAATTCAAAATACTGAATCCTCAGTTGTACACCCCCTCCATGTGAAACAACCTCTTTTTTGATATAGAAATAAACAGAGTTCCCACTGGTACAATATGCGATAGCCAAAACCACATCACCATGACAATCCCATATGTTCCTTTATTTTTCCATTTTGATGTCTTATTCCTACTGATCCCCAGTCCACTTTTTGATCCCTCCTGACATTCACTATTATGGTGATCTACACCTTACCCAGGTAGTTTCAATCAATCCAGCCCACGTTTCTGTTCATGGAGCAGCATTGATGGCTTCGATGTTCTATTTCTGACCTGTTGGAAACAAGGGGGATGGCATGTGGGACTGGGTTTATAAACTGTACAGCAGTGTATGGCAATGTCCTTGGCCTTCACACTCACTCACCACTCACTCACTGATTCACCTAGACTGAGGCCTGCAAGCTCCATCCAACATAAGCGCACTGTGCAATAGTACCATTTTGTTTCTCTTATTTAGTAATTTTACTATAACTTTTCTATGTTTAGATACACAGACACTTATCATTGTGTTAAAATTGCCTACAGTAGTCAGTATAGTAACATTCTGTACAGACTTGTAGCCTGGAAGCAATAGGTTACACCATATAGCCCAGGTATAGAGTAGGCTAGACTATCTTGGTTTGTGTAAGTATGATGTTAGCACAATAAAATCACCTAACAATGCATTTCTCAGAACATATCTTCATCATTAAGCAAAGTTTTACTGTATATAAAAAATTAAAAATATGACAATATTGGAAAATATATTCTTCAGAAAAATATCAGTGATACAGTAATATTAGTGACAAATACAGCCAAGAAACTTATTAAGTAACAATATAATTGACTAATAACAAATATTTTAAGTTATTTTATGATGCATAGTTATTCTATGTAAAAATTTTTTGTGTTAATAAAATAGATATGCTATTTATATTTTACAGAAAAGCTTTTCTCTCTTGAAAATGGACTTTCAATAAGCCAATCTTATAAGTATACCAAAATAACAGAATCAGTCTTAGGTCCATAAATAAACACTTATAAAATTATACAACTTCAATTTTTTGCAGTACTCCACTCACTCTCAAAAGTGTTCCAGTAGGATTATAAGTTAATTCTATGGTAATTAGGAAGTCCTAACACAGCAATCAGACAAGAAGAAGAAATAAAAGGCATCAAAATTGGAAAGAAATAAATAAAACTGTCTTTATTTGCAGATGATATGATACTGTATTTAGAAAACCCCAAAGGTACCACCAAGAAACTATTCTGATAAATGAATTCAGCAAAGTAGCAGGATACAAAACTAATATCCAGAAATCAGTTGCATATATATATATGCCAATAACAAATTAACAGAAAGGAAAATTAAAAAACAATCCCATTCACAATTGTTGCAAAAGGAATAAAATACCTAGAAATAAATCAAACCAAGAATGTAAAAATCCTGTACTCAGAAAATTATAAGACACTGAAGGAAGAAATTGAAGTAGATATAAATAAGTGGAAGCACATACCATGTTCATGGAGGGGAAGAATTAACATAATTAAAATGTTCATACTACCCAAAGCAATCTATAAATTCAACATAATCCCTATCACAATTCCAATGAGATATTTCACAGAACTAGAACAAATATTTCAAAAATTTATATGGAACCACAAAAGGCCCTACACAGCAATAACAATCCTGAGAAAGAAGAACAAAGTTGGAGGAATCACACTACCTAATATCAAACTGTATTATAAGACCATAGTAATCAAAATAGTATGGTACTAGCATAAAAACAGGCACATAGGTCAATGGAACAGAGTAGAAAGCCCATAAATAAACCCACATCCTTATAGTCAATTAATATTCAATGGAGAAAGCAAGCACATACCATGGGCTAAAGAGTGTTTATTCAATAAACGGTGTTGTGAAAATTGGACAGATATGTGCAGGAAAATTAAACTAGACCACCTTCTTAAACCACAGAAGGGTAAGTTCAAAATGGATCAGAGACTTAAATGTTAGACTTAAAACCATAAAAATCATGGAGAAAACAGGCAGCAAAATCTCAGGCATTGCTTATAGTGACATTTTTTTGGATATATCTCCCCAGGCAAGGGAAAACATAATAATAATAAACAAATGGGACTACATAAAACTAAAAAATTTTTCACAGCAAAGGAAATCATCAGTGAAATAAAAAGACAATACACAGAATGGGAGAACATATTTGTCAATACATCTCATAAGGGGTTAATATTCAAAATTTATAAAGTACTTACTAAACTCAACAACAATAAAACAAACAACCCAATTAAAAAATGGGCAAAGGACTTGAATAGACACTTCTTCAAAGAGGACATGCAGATGGCCAATAGACATGAAAAGATGCTGAATGTCACTAATTATCAGAGAAATGCAAGTTAAAACCACAATGAGATATCACCTCACACCAGTCAGAATGACCATCCTCAATAAATGAACAAACAACAAGTGCTGGTGAGGATGTGAAGAAAGGGGCACCCTTTTGCACTGTTGGTTAATACAGACTGGTGCAGCCACTGTGGAAAGCAGTATGAAGATACCTCAAAAAATTAAAAATGGAACTGCCTATGACCCAGCTATTCCACTTCTGGGAATTTATCTGAAGAAATCCAAAACACTAATTTGGAAGAACATAAGCACTCCTATGTTCACTGCAGTGTTATTTACAATCACCAGGATATGGAAGCAGCCCAAAGGTCCATCAGTAGATGAGGGGATAAAACAACTATGGGACATTCACACAATGGAATACTACTCAGCTGTAAAAAAAAAAGAAAATTTTACCCTTTGCGACAGCATGGATGAACCTGGAGAACATCATGCTAAGTGAAATAAGCCAGTCAGAAAAAGATAGGTACCACATGATTTCATTCATATGTGGAATCTAATGAACAAACTGAACTAACAAGAAAAATGGAGACAGACTCATAGATGGAGAGCAGGAGGACAGCTAGTGGGGGAGGGCGTGAAGGGGTGGAGGGATTGAGCAAAAATGCAAAAGGACTCATGGACATGGACAACAGTGTGATATTGCTGTGGGGAGAGTGGTATAAGGGGACTAAATGATAATGGAAAAAATACAATAAAGATTAAATCTTAAAAAGACTTAGTATAAAGTGGCAGTAATGAAGACAGTGTGGTATTGGCTCAAGGACTGAGAGATCTATGGAAATAACAAAGAGTGTATATAGGCTTACCCTTATGTGACTCTAGATCAAAGACAATGGTACCACTATACAACGAAGGAAAAAACAATTTTTTAAATAACTAGTTTTGGGATAATTGGATATTTGTATGGACAAAATGAAACATATTCTACATCAAATTACATGCAAATATCTATTCCAGATAGATTGTAGATCTCATTGTGAAAAACAAAAAAATATAAAGTTCTGAAATATAATATAGAAGAATAGATACATTGTCAAGGAAGGAGAAGATTTCTTAACCCAAACACAAAGAGAATTATTCTTAAAGGAAAAAAATAATAAATTAGATTATATTAACTGTAAAAACTTTTATTCCTCAAAAGACATCATGAAGAAAGTGAGAAATGCAAGCCACAGAAAGGAAAGTATTTATAATCCTTAAAACTAACAAAGAGCTTATACCTAGAATATCTAGAGAAGTCCTACAAATCAATAAGATGTCCATTTGATAGAAAAATGACTAAAACAATACTTCACATGAGAGGAAATACAAATGGCCAATAAGCATATTAAAATATGCTCAATTTCATTGTCATCAGGGAAATGCACATTAAAACCACAATGTAATAGCACTACACACTTGCCAAAATGGCTAAAATGAGAAAGATTTAACAATAACAATTATTGACAAGAATGTAGTACAACTGGAGGTCATTGCTGGTGGAAGTGTAAAGCATAAACCCACTTTGCAAAACTGATAGTATCTACTCAAGCTAAACATACACATGTCTTAGAAGGCAATAATTCTGCTCCAACAGAAATGCAAGAAACACGTGCACCAAAAGAAAGGAACAAGAATATTCATAGCAACATTATTCATCATAGCTCCAAACTGAAAACTGTCCAAATGTCCAGTTATGGTATAATCCTCTCAGGGAGTCTATTCATCATTGAAACAAATGAACTACAGTTGCATGCACAACTTAAATGAACTTCATAAACATACTGTTGGATGAAAAACATCAGATACAAGAGAACATTACTGTTAAGTGTCAGGATAGGCACAGAGGAAATGACCAGATGTTTTTTAGATATCCAGAAATCTCAAGGTTTCTTAAGGTAACTCAGAAAAAAAATTAATCTTCTTGGTCATTGAGTAAGAAATACTCTTTCTTCTTGATAAAAATCTGAATTAAAGATAAAGATATTTTCCCTAAAGATAATTGTGCATATTTGGTTAGCAGGCTCAGAGGGTAAAAAAAAAAAAAGTATAATATTTTTGTATCCTAGTGTGTAGATCCAAATCTTGATTCTACCATTTACCGGCTGTTAGATTTTAGGTAAGTTATTTACTTTTTCTGTGTCCTGATTAATTTATCTGTAAAAAAGAGGATGATAACACTTACCTGGCTGGATTGTTGGAAGAGTTAAATTACACAATACAGGCAAAATATGTAAAGCATCTAGTACGTAGTAGTCATTCAATGACAGTAAGTGGGTGACGCAATTGCTCTTATACACTTGTGTGTTTTAACAGTGAAGTTCAAGAAAGGAAGAGAACCAATATTTTCTGAGTTTCTTACACTTTAAGTACTACATCAGTCAATTTCTATATTTTAATTTAATCCCCAAAATAATACTGTTGTGTAAAGATAATTCCTACTTGATTGTATCAAGAAAATATATTATGGAAGAAGTTAAATAACTTGCTGAAGATCACACAGCTTTTTTTGGAGTAAAAGTCTCTTTGTCATAAATAATTTGAATATGACTTATCAGGCAGTAAAATTTGATGTCTTTTCCACGTGTATCTGCCCTCTGTTTAATAGAATAGCTCCCCATTTTTTTCAGGATCAGAAATATTCTCAGACTTCATTTCTTCACTCAGTTTTATGTTTCTTACCTAATCTATATCTGAGTAGCCAACCCCCCCAACCCCCAATCATTACCTTGAGAATCCAGAGTTATGTTTAGACTAAAAGGTAGAAGGGGTAAAATGGAAAATAGGAGACATCCAATATTTGTTTGGTACACGTTCCCCTCTAGGGGATGAGGGTAATCGGCTTCAAACCTCAGGAAGAGCAGGTCCACTTATCCACCACACTCTCCTAACTACACATCCCTTAGCGGTTGTTTGGAGACTGATTAAATTAGCTTCTAAGTACAGCTCAAAACTTGGAATAATGAGATTCCAATATCCTTGGGACCCCAACAAGGAGTCAAATTCAAGAAAACAGAAACTAAGAACAAGGCACTGTGGAATGAGGTGGAGGGTCCTTTAGATTTTTATTCGGAAAAACAGATGCACTATTTTGCTTCCATGAGAAATAAGGACACAAGCTTGAGGGAACGCATTCCCTAAAGTGTTCAAAACCATCCCAGCGGTGAGGTAAAGGAAAACCAGCCATGGCATCACTCTTTGGCTAAGGCTGCTCTCCAGATGAGCTGCCCAGTCTTCCTGTGGTCGGAGGGGAAGGAGTGGGTATCTTACAAGCATAAGCACAATGATATTGACACAGAGCTATAAATAAGAATGGGCCAACTTGGACTTCTTGGAGTTTCTAAAATGTCTAAGCAAGACGTCAATTTTCTAAACTTGTTTTTCTGAATTAAAGCACACCATGTGTCACTCAAATCACATAAGTAAAGTTTAATGTAAGATATCATTAATGTTATCTTGATACAGTTGTAGGCAGAGAACAGAACTAGTTTTATCTATACCTAATTTGGTCACATGAAGACCTATTGATAAGCAGGTAGGTTGAGCCAATCAGACTCCAAAAATCAACAATTTCAAAACAAATAGATCAGTGAGTACTTATTCATTTCACAAAAGTCTTTGTTTTTCTAAAGCATCCACCATAGGATTTCTCTTTGAAATACAAGAGCTCTCTGGTGCATTTAAAGTATGACTCAAAAAAAATTTTTTTTTTTACATCAGGGACCCAAACCAAGTGAAATATCATGTCAGGTCAGGTTGGGTTGGAGAATATTTTGATGTTCTGATTTTGTTCCACTTTAATTGCTTTAGAAAAATTTATAATAGTCATAGCTTGAACTGACTCACAGAGGCTTTTTGGAGGGAGTGGGGTTGAGAGTAGAGGGAACCTGTGGTTTGTGCACAGTGCCATAGAAAAGAATAATTTAGGGTTTTAATTTCTTTCCAAATTGAATCTATTAATGGAATTCCTCTTACTTTTTAGCGCACAGTTTGATTTTGGTAAGACCTCTTGATTTACATACATTTTTTTCAGAAAAGGAAATTTATTTGCCTAAGATGAGACAAATCGGAAACAAACGCTGATCCTTCTGCTCTCTGTAAAAATAGAAGGCAACAAAATGCAGTTTTTATAATTAGGTATACAGTGAGTGCTACTATTGATCTTTTCTCTAAACTGAACAATTCACCCTGGCTGGTGTTGCTCAGTGCATTGAGCACTGGCCTGTGAACCAAAGAGTTGCCAGTTTGGTTCCCACTCAAGGCACATGCCTGGGTTGGGGGCCAGGTCCCCAGTTGGGGGCATGCAACAGGCAACTACACATTAATGTTTCTCCCCCTCTCTTTCTCCCTCCCTCTCTTTCCCCCCTCTCTAAAAATAAATAAATGAAATATTTTGAAAAAATAAACTGAACAGTTCAAATGCTGTTAATATTTACCCATAATTCCTATCTTCAATTTCTCCCATCTATTAGCAGTTTTTCACTAAATCATCTTTAACTTCTCTATCTTTAAGTGTAAATGAAGTTTGCCTATAATATGTTAACAAAGGCTTTACCATTTCTGAGTATATGATAAAAGCTCATTTTCCTTGTCTCTTTCTGTTCAATCCCGTGCCATAAAATGTCTTAATATTTTTCTTTTTGTTTCCTCTTTTTTTTAAAAAAAAAGAAGGTAGTACAATATATGTTTTCCCAGATCATTTTCAGATTAGGTTGTGTCCATCAGTCATTCCATATTTTGTGTTCTACTGCTTGTATTAAATGTTTGCATTTTTTCTATTAATCATCGTTAATTTATTAATATTATGTATTTCTCTTTTTAAAAAATAGACCAGGATATGATCAATGTCTTAACACAACATTATGCAGAATTCTTTTGAGCTAATTTCTACATTTATCATTCATGTCATTGGAAAGAACATGTAGTAACAGCAGCCCCAAGATCTACAGTGATAAACTCCTGATCTGGTCCTCCCCAGTCACAGGTCAGCATTGTTACTGTTTGAATGGAGGAGACTGAGAATGTCCTGCTGAAAAGCATGGATTTTGGAGACAGCAGACCTGGGTTTGAGTTTCAGCCCTGCTACATTCTCACCATGTCACCTTGGGACATTTACTTAACCTGTCCAGAGCCTCAGTTCCTGGGTTTTAAACAAAAGGATCATTGAGTTACTGGGATGAATAGATGTCATCTCTATGGAAACTGTTTAGTGCAGACAGCAGTATTTTTATTTGTATAGTTATCTTCTTTTTGCCTTGTGTGGGAACATGTAAGTCTGGTAGAGAGGACAATGAGAAATTCTGTAGGAGTGCATGAACAGAAAAGTCAGACTGTCTTGAAAATTTCTAGGAGCTTAACAAATAAAATTACTGTTAGCATTCATAGGTCATCATGAAGAGACATCAATCCGAAGTCTCAAACCCTGAGTTTAGATTATATTTGCTTTTACTGGGTGACTTACTGATTATAGTTATTCTGAGCCCTTAGTGATTAATGTCCAGGGGTTTTGATAATGTGCTCCAGTACTCTGAACTCATCATACCTCTTCTCCACCTCAGGACTTCACTCGGGGGGGGCGGGGGGGGGGGGTGTTAATTCAAATCCTGTTTTATTTCTTGATGAGAAGGGAAATACTATTAACTCTACCTCACATTCTACTGTAGGAAGCTGAAATGATGGAAAAGTAGAAATATATATCCTATGTTTTATAGACTTTTGACCCGTATTTTAACTTCCTTTTGCTGTTCTTAATGCTGTATTATGCTTCTTTTGAGAGAAGGTCCTACTTAATTTTTTTAGACTAGATGTTATTATGAACTCCAGCATCTCTGTGGGTTTTCCCACACACTTCCAACATCCCGGAATGTCCTTCCTTCTCTGTCTGTTGACATCTATCTATGCTTCATATTAAAGAATGAATGTGTTTTTCAGAGAGAGTATCCCATGATCCCTAGATGAGCAGAAGCAACAGTTTCCTGCTAGGTACTACTACTACACCTTGTTTAAACATCTGTCCGAGTAATTTAATGTCACTTGTGCTGTAGTAGAGGCATTCATGGGCAGCAGTGGCACCTCAAGCAAGGACCAGCAGGGGAGGCGTCTCTGAAGGCCAGCAGTAGTGGGAGCTTCAGTGAATTTTGCTAGTCAGGAGCCATCGCCACAATGAACTGGCACAGGACAGAACAAAAATGATGTTTGCAACATGGAGGCCAATGGTTCAGCAAATGGGTCACTCATAAAACGACTCCTGAATACCAGTCAATAACTTGAGCAGTAATATAGACCGAGAAACACCTTTTTATGAGAATCTTTTTGATCCTATATTTTAACCCCTAGAAAACACTGGTTATATTTATGAACTCATCTTTTCCCCTTTAAATTGCAGTTCTTGAAGGCAGAGATTTATTTTCTCTCTAAGTCTGGGTCATGGTCTTGCACATAGAAGCTACTCAGAAAAATCTATATTCTCTATTTCAATCTGAGTTTTTGAATATTATACCATTTAGCATATTACTATAAAAATTTTGAGGAGTCATTTTTCATAAAAAAGTCAGGGATGATTTTCAGTATTTCTCAGACTGAAGTGTGCTTTGGCTTACAGGCTGAACAAACCAGAAGATGAGAACATTTGAGGTTTTATTTTTCTTTCTTCCTGTGCACTGATGAAACTTAATTTCCTATTGTCAGTTTTTGTCCTTTCTCCCAAAATTACTTTTAGAAAACATAGCTGTTTTTGGCATAGCTCTTTCTACACAGAACTTTCCTATTCAGCTCTGAAAATAAAAATCACTTCATTGAGTAATAATAATAACTTCCTTAATTTATATAGCACTTCATACTTATAATACACAGATGCTTGTTCTCTCATACGATATTCCAACCATCTCTCTTGAAATAATCAG
This sequence comes from Furipterus horrens, assembly GCF_987537825.1. Lineage (NCBI taxonomy): Eukaryota > Metazoa > Chordata > Mammalia > Chiroptera > Furipteridae > Furipterus > Furipterus horrens. Next base: position 38,228,289 of record NW_028327174.1, read on the forward strand.
GCTTACTATTATTGAATCCATTATCTGTGTGGAAACTGAAATCATTAGAAGTCAGTAAGTAAGAGTTCAAACTAGGTCTTCTGTCCCATATTTGTATTTTTTCCAGAAGACATCACATCCTGGTACCTTCCTCAGATTTTGCTCTGGGAACATCTAGATAGCACTTGTGAGCTCAAGTTTCCTATTCCATGCCATTTCTTTCTTTCTTGACCACATCCCTTCAAACTGTGCCCTTTCCAGATTCTGACCTCTGAGTGTCTCTGGACTTACATAATGTATTTGTTCTTCCCAGAGTAACCAAGTGAAATATAACAAATACAAGGAACAGCAGAGTGGACAAATACAAATATGTATGAGCCTATTGAATCATCTATTCCCAAGAACAATGCTTCACAGAAATCGGAGATGGAAAGGACCTATGAGGTCATCTCATCCACCCCCAGGCCAAAGCAGGTTCAAGCCCAGAATACTGCAGCCAAGTTGTTGTTCCATTTCCAGCCCAGCCTCTTGAGGTTCTAGATTGTATCTGCTGCTGAATCGGCTGGAGGGGAAACAGCAAAGTGATCTCAAAGTTGGAGCACTAACTGGCGTCCCAAGGGCCTTATTGCTCTCTGCAAAGGACAGTGTGTCTGTAGTTGATCAGTTGTCCCCTAATGGGTGTGGTCTTGATCGGGAGTAGTTCCCGCAGAAGCATTCACAGGTAACTAGCTGAGAATGGAAAGCCCAAATTAATAAAAAGTACACAAGTGCGAATCCTTTCTGAAGTCAGAAGTGACCAACAGGAATGCCATCCTACACGCAGAATTTCAATGACTAAGAAACATGCCAAAACCAATGCCTTGCTTCTTTCTCTATTATTTCCTAATTAATCTCTGGAGCAAATCAGCCAGCTGGTGTGCTGGAAGTTGCTAGAGGTCCCAAGTACCCCCTGGAAAACCCACTATTTGAAGAACGGCTTTAACATAGAGGACCATTCTTTGCATAGACATTCTTTCTTTAACCCTGCCCTTATTTGAGAGAAGACTTCATTTCAAACTTAAGCAAAACATTACTGAGAGAAAACAGATACCCCTTTTTAAAGTATAAGGAAAACAATACTGTGCTGATAGTTTTTAAAAATGAAATATTAACCAAATTCTAATCTAATCACTTACCAGCTATGTGACCAGAGGCAAGCTACTTTCCTCTCCTGTCCTATATAATAAGAGCATAGAGCATACTGTCTAGAAGATGTTTTCTATTTCTAAAACTTACAAAAGAGCCCCAAATTGCTGTTTATTTTGAGCAAAAGCTGTGGAAAAATGACCCCCCCCTTTATTTTTCCTGATTTGCTAAGATATTCTCCACCTGACCTAGGAGAACTTGAAATGTTAAGAAAAGGGATCTCCTTTTTTATGCTTTGGCTTTCAGGGTTTCATTACAGTGGTGTCTTCTATGGAGTGATATTTCAGAAAACAAACAGTAAAATCAGAAAAACATGATTCCCTATATGAGTTTCAATTCCTACAGAACCTTCGGGCAGGAACAAGCTCCAAAAGCAGCACGCTCCCCCCACCCTGACCTCCCTCATCCTCCCTCCCTTCCCAGCCCCAGCAAGTCCATTGGTACCACATTTGAGAAATACTTTTATGTCATAAGTGCATTGACATTCTTTAATAACTGCTAGTCTAAGCCCATTCTCATTACAAAATTAATTGCTCAATTGTGACCTCAGTGGCAAAAAGTTTTATCTCTTCAAATAATCAATCTTTGGCCAAAATTGACGTTTCAACTCAGCTTCATTTGAGGGCCAAGTTGTAAAGCTTTCTTATTTTTACTACTTGTCCCTCTTACCTTCCTTTGTCATTTTCCAGGTCATCATTTGTGCCATATGAACCATCTTTGTTTCCCTCTCCATGAATTGCCTACCCCTGCCCAGGAGCAGCCCCAGATCCCACTTATCTCTCCCCCTTCCCTCTCTTTCTGCCATAGTCCTATGGCCTCCTTGTCCCTTGACCATTTGTCAGCAGGTAAGATGTTAAATTAACTATGAGTCTACCTCAGGTCTTAAGAATTTCAGGGAAGATTTGGCTCTACCCCCTGCAGGCCCCAATCATCACCTACACAATACAGTCAGCTTGTCTCTTCACTGGTCAACAGTCGATAAAATAATATATTCACTTGCACAATTATTATGTATGATTTCAGATACTTTTATTAATAGAAAAAATAAGGTAGAACACTGAGAATAAAAGAAAGAAGACACGAATGGAAACATTGAGTAACTTTTCCCAGTTCATCTCTGAACAAATTAGGAGAAGCTGAGCCAAAGTATAATTCGCCGTTTACTTGAACCCCTGGATTTGCCCAGGGATAAATAGAACCAACATAATTGCATCAGAGTGAACTGGTAAATGTTCATCAGGCAAAACAAAGGCAAAATGACTCTGTATGTGAGGACAGAGCAGGGGCATGATGACTTTGGGTACAAACAGGGCCACCTATCCCAAGCACCTAACTTACTGAGAGATGTGTTTGGAGACATGAGGAGATAGGCGTAACACCATAATGATGGGTGGAGGAGAAATATCAGGAGTGGTTCTGTGCTGCAAATACCCTCAGTAACTTGGAAGACTCTGTTATCCCATTGGCACTGTTTATTAAGCAAGTGTGAATTAGAACTGAGAAAATTAGATTTTTTTTAATTTCAACTTTTAGATTTGAATATTTGCAAAAAAGAGGAAAACTCAGGCAAGTATTACAATCGCTTACCATTCACATGTGCACATACACACACAGGTTGGTCATGGTCTACTTGCTAATCAAAGGGTGATTCCAGAACCAGAAGCATGGACCTCACCTGGCAATTTGTTAGAAACACAGAATCTTGGAGTCTACCCTAGATCTATGGGCTCAGAATTTGCATTTTCACAGAAAGTCCAGGGTAGCTGTTCAAGAAGCAATCCAACAACAACAAAAAAAAAGCCATCCTTAAAAGGAAAAGGCACACAATAGAAAAATAGAAGAAAATGTATAAAAAGTATAAAGTGGGAAGAGAGCGGTGAATGCTGGGAAGCATTTTCCTACCCCTATTTTCAGCCTGTGTGAAGCAGGCCACTCATCCTTTAAAGAACTATAATGTAGGACAATAATTAACACTTTGTGGTTTTTAAAGCAAGTCTGAATGTGTTATTGTCATTCTAGAGATCAATCTGAAATTCAAATGGTGCCTCCAGCAGAACCAGGGTGTTTCACACACAATTACAGGCTTTCCTCAGGGAATATAACTGGGTACATTATGGTACCCAGTCCAGTCAATGCTGGTTTTTTAAAAAATGAAATAAACCTTTAATTAAAAATAAGCATAAATATGCATTGTTCTTAAGGCACTAACTGAAACAATACTACACAATTTAGTGCAAAAGGGAAAGAAATACCACTGGGTATCTTTTTCACTGAAGTTTTCAATTGCTGTTTAACCTAATTGCTTTATTTCCATAGAAACAAAACTCACAGCAAGCCTTTCCTAAAAGTCAAAATAACCTTTCAGGGCTGCAGGGCTTCAGAAGCATTTTGAAGCTTAAGTGCTGTTTGGCAGACGCTGTCTTCTTGCTAGCAGTCCCTACACACAAACCCTTCAGTTTGCACTCTCTGTGCTCTGAGTATCAAAAGCGCTTCCTTCCGCTTCTGGTGGGAGCTGTACTGGTGGGAGAAGCAGCTTCCAGATCCCAGACCCCATCATGACAGAAAGCCCCCTTCTCCACGTTCGCCTTTGCAGCAAGCATCCAGTTCCTCCTGATGAAGTCAGGCATTCCAGCTCTCTTTTTTCCCCCAAGAGTCCGAGCTCATGTTGAGATTGTGCTCAGGACTGATTTCTATACCAACTTCAATAGGTGTCTATATACTTTCCTTGCTTTACCAGAGACTTCAGAAATGTAATTAAAACAAACAGACCATTTCCCCTTTATGAACACTTTTTAAAATAGGTTTTTGTATCAAGCTACAGCATAGTGTTGCCCCATTAAGACAAAGCATGTTTGTCTGAAGAAGACTTCGTTGGCAGTGAGTATTGAGATGGCAAATTACAGGGAAATGATTTGTGTGTGTGTGCTGCTTTATTTTAATATAATTATTTCCTTGTGAAGTACATGAGAGGGAAAACAATTCATAAGGATATTTTAGAGATCAGAGAACTCAGAAGTAGGATTGGGATCATCTGGCCAGAAGATGAAAGGTCTTAACCCTGGAGACATTAGGAATAGGAACTCTGAAGTTGTTGACTGTCATGGTTCAAAGTTTGACTCTGCCTACATCATGGTGGCAAATTGCTTTTCTGAGCCTTGGTTTCCCCATAACAATAATAAATGTACCTACTTATTAATGTTGCTATGAAGATTGAATGAGTTAATATGCATAAAACACCTAAAATACCTGGCATATAGCAATAATTACTATTATTAATTACCAGAAGTAAGAATGAAGCAATTTTCCTAACACATTCAGTGCTATACTTGATTTCACCATAATTTTAGGCTTTGTATAATGCAGTTTATTATTATTTCTTTAATCCAACAAACTTGCCCTCAAGAAATTTGAAGCATTTCACATTATCCTCCTAGCACTTATTCAGAATACACACACATACACATTCTTTCTGGAATATGGGAAAACTGAGGAAGTAATAGTACAACTGCGGTAATTATAGGGGGGAAAAGGCCAGCCTCTGCCTATCTCTTTTGATGCCTAGCCAAATGTTCTTTCAACTAAAATCTGTTTCTTTAAATCTAGTTCTAATCTTTGTTGACCTTGTCAGGGCTGAGAACCCCTGGTTTCCAGCTTTTCTATCATCTGAGCTTACCTACCAATAAATAGTTACATTTCTGGAAATACCCTGAAAGACCAAAGAAGAAGTGAGTAAGAGGGACTAAACTAAGGTGATTTGCACTACAGAAACAGAAAACATTCTCATCCTTTTATTTCCCTACTTACCCACAAAAAGGTGGCCAGGTCTTAGATAACTGGGAGTATAGTATACAGCTAAAAACAGGAATCTTTGAGAAGCAAAGGGAAAAGACCTCCATCATCTCTTTAAAAAAGCAAACAGGATGGGAAAAGAGGGGAAATGTCTTTACTCTCTTTGGGGATTCTTAGTTTACTGGAAAAACTGAATTGCTCAGCAGCCACGCTGCTTTGGGTCCCTTGTTCCCTTTCCAAGGCAATTGCTTTATGCAGCATGATCCACACACCCCAGAGTCAACTTTAGGCAGTAGGTGATTCCCAAACAAAGGTTTTTGGCCCCCCAACCCCCTCCAAATCCTGGTACTGTTGCTTCTGTGAACCACATTCAAGTTTTTGCCTTCAATGAATGGAGCTGGGGATCTTGTGAAGACATGTTTCCTGGAGGGTGATTTGAGGACTTCTTGCTTCTGGTCTCAGCCAAGATGAGAAGAGACAAAAGCAGATGCTGAATTGAAAGGGGAGAGAGAGAAACATATGGTTGGGGGAACATCTCCATTCCTAGCAACTGGCCCAATGAAAATGTAGTGTAGAGGCTTAAGTTGGTTCTTATTTATAGATTCAGTTGAATCTATTTTATTGCAATATCATATATGAGAAATTTTTGTAATCAGGCCCCCCAAAAGCACAGCCCATTGCTTTTCTTATGCATTTGCTCAGAGATGAAATACTTGGGCTAGGAGGGGAGGCATGTGCCCTGTTTGGGTTTGGGACAACCCCTTCTTTGGTTCCAAGTTGCTCTGCACCATGAACTTCATGTCTCTTTGCCTACACAAACACCACCGCAGTTTGGGAAATGGGTGTCTGCCTGGCTGTGAGTTTGCCCTTGCCATCCCGGGTGGGCCAGCCCTGTAGGGTTGGACTTACTTGAACACCTCAAAGTACTTTTCAAATGTTTTGGGTTCAGCAAAACCCTAAAGTGTATTTGGCCAGCTACTTCCCTCCTTTTTCAAACCCCTGCATGTTTCAAGGGAAATATAATCCATATGTTTCTGATACATTTACACTTAACTCATCAAAATATTGTTTTGTGAAAAACCACTGGATGTCCAGGACTCTTTAGGAGTTCTTTTAATGGAACTTTTTAAAGCTTTTTTTTTTTTTTTCTTAGAAACAGGAAGTCACATCCAAGCCAAAAGTTAAAAGAACTCGAACCTCAAAAAAATGGAATTCTATTTGGAGTTCCAAATCCACAGGTTTCCAGGGGGTTCTAAAGTTGGCAAAATATCCCATGTTTTGCAAGCCGAGGGCCTATAAACAGAACCTAGCGTTAGGTTCCACATTCTATCCATGAGCACACCCACTTCTAGGCTACATTGTGGGAGACATAAAATGCACTCAACAAGAGAACTAAGAGTGATTACCACTGCACATAAAAGAAAACCTTAAGTGCTCTGGTAGGACCATCAAAACCTGTGCAGGAGGATCTGAGCTTCATCCATGCCTTGGGGCAGATTTCATTGTTTCAAGTGCTGGGTAAATTACAGGCTCCCCTTTACTCTTAAATCCTTGCTTTTTAAAAATAGAAAGTGCGAGATTTGGGCCAAAGGTGCTGTGTTGCTGCAAAGCCCAAAATGCAAACCAGGGCCAGGAGCTTCAGTTGTAAAACCAGGGCTTTAGGGCCACAGGGAAGAACAAGGCTTTCCCCTCCCAGCACTATAATTACTATTGCTTTGCATCAGTCTCACAAAAGGGACTCTGCTCTTGGGCCCTGCTCTTTGGCCCTCCTGCTGAAGGTTTTATTTTCCTGCTCAGGGTCTCTAACTTAAGCACATTAGAGAAAGGTTTAGTCATCTGAGCTATCTCAGATTCATTAGTCCTCTGCCAGCATTGTCCTTTAAGATTCTCATAAAAGCTACCTTCCTATTACTGTCTTGACATGATTTTCTACAACCACTCCAAATTAAACACTTTTCATTATGGTGAAACACAACTATGTTTTCCTGCTCAAGTCTGGGACGATCTTCTCAGTTCCAAAGTGAGCGAAGAGCTTTACAGCTCATGTTTGCACCCTGTTTCTCACAGACCAGCTTCCCAGCCCCATGCTGCACCGCTGTCCAACGTCATCCTCTTGCATGTGGGGAACCCAAGAGAAGTGCACAGAGACCTTAGATGAGCCACCCTGGCTACAAGGCAGAGCTCCAAAGTTCCTGAGTTCACATCACAGAACACTCCCACAATGCAAAGGGCTGCATGTGTGTGTCCCCCTAAAATCCAGACGTGGAAACCCTAATCCCAATGTCATTGCAAGAGGTATTAAGAGGGATTTAGGTTATGAAGGTGGAGCCTCCAGGAATGGAATCAGTACCCTTGTAAAAGGAACCCCAGGGAGCTCCTTCACTCTCTTCCTGCCTTGTAAGGACACCGAAAAGAAAAGTCAGTCGTCTGCCACCAGGAAGAAGGTGCTTACTCACACCGACTGTGCTGGCATGCTGATCTTGGACTTGGAGGCTTCAGAACTGCAAGAAGTAAATTTCTGCTAAAAATAAGCTGCCCAGGACTTTGTTATAGCAGCCTGACCTAACACACAGCTTTTGAGGTAGATACACCCCAAGCAGCAGAATAATAGCCTCTAGCTTTAGGACAAAGACCTGCCAGTCTCTTATAGGACAGGGAGCAAGTTCTTCTTTGTTTTGTCTCATCCCCACTCAATATGTGCACTCTGAAATAATACATATTGTCCAAAGGGTGCTTTGTCATCCATCAGAAACCACAAGTTTCCACATGGCTCCCCCATTTAGAGCATGGCTGGGGCACGTATCAACCTCTTTGTCAGCACGTTCCCTGTGTCTCCTACTCCAAAACTTGTACACTCGAAGAACTATTCCAAACCCACCACGTGCATGTTCTGAGGAATCGTTCAGGAATGTGTGCATGTATTCAACTCCACACACACCTGCCATGCACACATGTATGCAAACAACACATATGCCATGACCAGATCAGGACTGGGGAAGCAGCTGGCTGGGAAGGCAGCAGGGATGATGCAGAATGCTAAAGAAGGTACTCAGTTTGCTCAGGCTTGGCTTCATTCCCCATACACAGGGGCCCGGTGGCTGCACATGGAGAGGAAAGGCCCCTGTCTAGGACTGAAGGCACCTTCCTGTTTGCTTGGCAGCATTTGCACAATCTCTGAAAAATCAACTGTCTCCCCTTTCAGCCTTCCCCAGGGAAGGCTCTGGCAGTCCATGGATGTACTGTGTACAAGGTCTGTGAAATGAAAAAATTCCCAGGAAAACAGTGTTGGCCCAAGCCTCTTTCTGTTAACCTTGGGTATGCACTGCTGATTTGAAAGTAGGAAAAAAGAAATGCCATATTGTTTCCTCTCAACCTCTCTTACCTTGCTTGGCGTATCATTTGCCAGTTTGGACCACCTATCATGCAGACTTGCCTTGGAAGAAAAGGCTCTCTGATGACAGGAAAATCCAGGAATTCATGAAGCAAGAATGCCCTCTAATGGAAATACAAAGGACACCATGTAATTCACTAATTTATTGACCCTACCTGGTTCTTTAATTTAATCCAATTGGCAATGACACTGCTTTACATTTGAGATCTTGGGCTCATATATAATATTCATTTCACATATGATTCTAAAAGAATGACTGCTTCAGATGATCATGCCCTCTATAGCTACAACCCTAGATCTTATAAACTGTGTTCTGAGAGGCTCTTCAGGGTTAGGCTAGCCTTCTGTGTCGTTTCATTCCCTGCATCCAGTAAACTGTCCAGCCGTGCTATGATAAAGCAGTGCCGAGAACCAATGAATATTATTCCCTGACTTATCTAAAAATATCTAGGCTTTGTATAGCAATAGTTCCTCTTATTACTTTCCCTTATATCTCTGTTTAAAAATGTTTCCCTTACTCTGTGCCCCTGAGGGTAAAGAAGCATAAGTGTTCCATGCTGAATTTCTTTCAAATTTAAGATGGAGTACCTGATTCTCTCACACTCCTTTCTGTCCGAGAGATTTCAATTTTCTTTCATAAAGCCATATTTCCTCCATTGAGCCAATCTCACTTGGCCTGGAGTGCCACCAAAGCCCTCCCGGCCATGCAATATTGCAGGCTGTGAGCCCAAACATAGCTGTGTCAGACAGCACAGGAAGGTTTTGTTCAGACTTGCTGACTGCCCTTAATGAGAAAAACCCACATAGGCATTTTCCAGAAAGGCTGATGATTAGCTTAAATTGAACCTAGGATCAAGCTAAAGCTCTCTGGGTATTACGTATCTATTTCCTCTGTTAGTCAATTAAATAATTAATACTGAGCAGGGCAGAGGCGGTTGCCTCGGGACTTAGCAGCAGTCCATGTGTTGAAGGCCTTTCCACCTACACTTATTGAGCCATGATGATGGCTCAGGCAATAGATGGGCTCTAGCCAGCATAGGACTTACTCTACATACCACCCAAGCAGCATCCCAAAATCCATGCCATGGGTGGAACTCTATACAGACCATCGACTTCTGAGGGTGGAATTTTCTGAGATAAAAGTTGCAGAGATTGGTGTTGGCAATTTAATGTCATCAGAACCAAACCACATGGAGAGACACTGCAGCTTGCTTCTCGCCCACTGGGGTGGAAAATTGCTGTCAGGCTTACAGGTTGGTGGGTATTTACTTGACTTCTGACTGGACTAGTCAACCCTGAGCCAGTGAAAGTGTCTGCTCGACTCTCAGGTTTTGATTGTGGTCTTGTTTTTGACTTTTGTGATTTAGAACAGTAAACCGCTTTGGGGAGGGGCTCCTTGAAAAATCCATGTAATTGTGCCTATGTAGGTCTTTTGCCAAAAGGCCTCAAGCATCTAAAGTCACTGCTGGAGAAGGTGAAGATAAAAATACAACAGTGGGATCTAGTTACTTAACATTAAGTATTCATGAATAAAAATCACGAATTAAGCCACTTTCTTTACCACGTACCACAACTTGGCAGAACTGAGTCAACTGCATGCCTGACCTCTGCCTCTGTTCTTCCACCTCCGAAATGAAAACAATTATTTCAACTCATAAGGGTACCAAATAGTAAAGTAGATCAATTAGCTCTAAATGAGTAGATGACTTACATTTGGTTGGTCACCCTGGGGATACACTTTGCATTGGAGCTCTGGTCTTGAAAATGCAGTAATGAACCTGATACTCAGCATTCCATTGTTGTCAAGGCCTGTCTGCTATCGATGATTTGACACAATATGGAAAATATAACTAGTTCTCGTGTCTACCTGATTTTGTCATGACAGACATGACCCTCTCCTGATTTCTTATGATGGAGGACAGCATCCTGTTGAAAATCATTCCAGAGGTGGAGTAATTCTTGTTTTCACTTTGGCAGAGTTTTTCATTGAGAAGACCCTATTTAAAGTTCCACTTTAGTTTCCAAACAACTTTCTAGCCAGAAAAATCCTCTGCAATTATTTTGAAATGTTCAACTATCCTTGAGCAGCTGAACATCACAATTTTTTATTCTTTTTGGTACATTTTGGAGCACTCTGAGTCTTTGCCCCAGAATTTCACTCGTTGCAATATAAATTCTGCCATCACAATATACTGCACTGTGTTCAACATTGCTTTTGCTCTCTGTATTTTAAACTGTAAATGCACCAGGCTGGGTAACATATTAACCAGCAGCAAAAAGTTGTAGAGAGTAGAGTGCATTTTGTCTGAGAGCCAACTGGAAGCTCCTTGAACCGACTGTGGGCCTCCTTTTGCTTTAAGACAGCAAAAGGTCAGAGCCTAGAGGGCCCCTTTGAAAAAACATGCCAAGACTCTGGCAGTGAACAAATTAGAACTTTGCCCTGGCTGAGGCGTCAGCCCCTAGGGCAGAGTCAAAGGTAGAGAGAAGTGAGAAACTGATAGTCAATGAAAGAGGCATAATGTAGTTGCAGTGCTATAGGTCAGAAGTGTAGGTGTAATGATTAAATTTTGTGTGGGCTTGGGACTTGAGAAGCAAAGTGTGGGCAGCCTGGCCTTGGGGGTACATAAAGAACTGTGGCAAGATCCCTGTCTGACCTCTGCCCAAAGTTGACTCAATCTGGTTCAGGCCAAATATTATTCATCCCTCGTTTTTAAGAGTGACAAAGTCACCAACTCCCAAAGTCCTGGAATTAATCAAACTTAAGAGAGAACCAAAAAAAAAAGTAATGCCTGGCAATTGTCTATAAAGCTTACAGTGGGGAGCCCTCCAGTGGCTGTTGGAAAAATTGAACCCCGCTCAGACAGCATCTCTCTTAGAAATGGTGCAATCAACATCGCAGAATTACACATTAATTATCCTCGCCCATGTCATAACATCTAAGAGTAAAATGAAGGGGATATCTAAGAAGCGTTAAAGGAATCTTGCTCTCTCCAGAGGATACAGATCACAGCCAGGGAAAGAAAGTTCACATTGACTCTGGTGACCTAAGTTTGTTCTGGTTCCCTTTGCAAAGTGCGTGACTCTTCGAGCTTCATGCCCCTCTCTGCTCCCTCAGCTCCTCAATCTATTTCTGTACCGCAGCTCTGTTATGAGGATTCGGTGAGATGGGGAAGTGACCGACTAGCACACAAAAGGTGTCCTAAAAATGTTACTTCTGTCTACTTTTCCCAAGATCATAATTTATGGTTGTACCACTAGCTTTGGACCATACAAAAGACAGAATTGATTGGTTGCTGTCTACTTCTGTGACTGGTTCTTCATACTTCTTTGCAGCCACTAAATAGTGTCTATTGGGTATACAGTCAGCACCAGGTGAATGTTGATTGTATTTAACTATTTATATAATAAATATTTCTAAGGTCTACTGTATCAGGCACTCTCCTGGGGTACCTTGACTGGGATTCACCTCCATCCCCAGTAAACAGAGGCACTGGCTCTCTCTCTCATTCTCTCACTCTTGTGTTCTCTTGCTCTCTCATTCATCTACTTACAAACAAAAACAAAATCTCAAAAAAAAAAAAAAAAAAATCTCACCTAGAGAGGCTTAAGTTAAGATAATAGTTCCACACCTTTTATAAGTACCAATGTGGACATAGAAGGGTTAAAATTAACCTGTGACAGAGGTTGAAATGCTCCTCTCCATCAAAAATCTCTTGCTTCATTATCACTAGATAGTATGAATAACTGTCAGGAGTTTCTGAAACTCAAAATTATCGTTTAAGTATGACAGGTTCTGAAGTCTTTCTTGTCAGTGGTAGTAAAAGGATAAGATGAGGATAGTCGAAGAGCTCCAATGAGGAAAAACACAGCAAGCATAGATAACCATCTTGATAAAGGGTTAACAAAACAGGCAAGAGTACTGAAAAGATCAGAGGAAAGAATGAAGGGTGCACTAATAAGAGAGACAAGCTTGAAGAAATTCCTAGGATTATTACCTAATCCTTCCCTACTGGCATTTTAAGGTACAGACTGGGCATAACTCACTAGGTAAGTATAAAGCCTGGCATAGAAATGAATAGGTCAAATTCAGAGGGCTGTATGATAAAAGAGAAGTAAAATGTGAATAAATCTGATCATAACTCTTTGGGGTTCAAAGTGTATCTTAACATGTATTTTTATATGTTGCAGATTATATTTTCCAAAGAGGTAAAGTTTAATTCACACCCCTTTGAATCTGGGTAGGCTTCTGACTGCTTTCAAGAATCAAGTGTATTAGAAGTGACACAGTGAAATGTCAAGGCCAAGTCATACCAGGCAATGCAGCCTCCACTTTGTTTGAAACTTGCACTTGGAGCCCTAAACTTTCACATAAGAAAATTGATTACTCTTACATTGCTACACTAGAGAAGCTACATGTTAGTGTCCCGAGTCAACCTAGACATCAAACCCTGTTGATCTATCAAATGATAGAAGTTCCAATGAACATCTGATTACATCTACATGAGGGACCCCCATGAGAAGTACCCAGGTAAACCCTGTCTGAATTCCTAATCCACAAATCATGAGCACAACAAAATCGTTGTTTTGAACTGCTAAGTTTCGGGGTAATTTGCTATGCAGCAACGGAATTCAAAACAATATGTGTGGCTGGTAGTTTATCAGTCTATTTCAAAGATGAGGGTGGCTTCAGATCGTTACCAAGTGCTGAGTATTGGGTCTTGGTACAACAATATTTGAGATGCTAGCCCTGCCTCAGTAGCCTAGCGGACCACTAGAGATGACTGGTGGGTAAAGATGGTTGGTGGGGAGGGTCATGAACAGTATAACTAAGGTACTATAGAAATGACAAGAAAGAGATGGCTTTAATTCTCTTGATTAGAGAAGACTTCATATAGATGGTGACATTTGAAGTTGACTTTGAACAATAAGATGGAATTTTTTAAGACAAAATATCAAAGATGCAAAGATAAGAATGAGAAGTAGTTTTGTGATAGTGAAATCTTTAAGCAACTGAACATTAGATTAGCTCTTGGCCTTCCCACTCTGTCTCTGATCATTGCTTACTGTGATTTAAAGGTAAGGTACCCATCAAGAAACTAGCTGAACAATTCCACCAGGAAGAACAATGTGGCTTTGAAAATGCCCAGAACTGCTACTGCAGTGTCTCCAAGAGATTCCTGGGATTTTAAAAATAATTATAATGTAAACTCTATGAGGAAGTCTTTGGAATTGGAACACTCAAACAAACAGCAAACAAATTCCCATTCCTCTTTTCTGTTTTGCATTTTATATGCTAAATGTTTATTTATAAAGCAGTATAATTTGACCTTTAATCAATGGCAAATATTGCTTATATCCCAGGACTTGATATCTGAGCTATCCCAAATGTTTGTTATTGTTAAGACAGTGGTTTCAAAATTCAAGACAATCTTTATTACTTATGTAACCTTCTAACTTTGAAAAATAAATAATTCCTTCTCTTCCTTTTTTAATCCTCCACCCCTTAAAAATACCCACTTTACTACTTATGAACATACAGTCATATCCAGGCTCTCAGACACTGAACAAAGGTTTTGAAGTATTGTAAGAAACATTACAAAACACAATAGAAAAATGCATAAGAAGTAAGCAAAGACCACTAGTTTAAAAACTTATTTAGATACCATGGCTTGTAATGCCTATGTTGCAACTAAAAATGTTATTTTGCACAATGATAACATCTTGGGGATGGCAGACAATGCATTTAACTGGGTAGGGAAAAATCCCAGCACAGTCAATAAGTGTTGAAACAGTACCTAAGTGGCATGGATATCTGAGGAGTCATCAATGAGAGCTGCTCTTTGTAGTTTGTAGCCACTAACCACATGTGGCTATTTAAACTTAAATTAATTAAAGTTAAATAAAATAAACAATTCCATTTCTCTGTTGCAATAACTGTACTTGAAGTGCTGAATAACTACATGCAGCTAGAGGTTACGACGTTAGATGGACAGATATCAAACATTTCCATCATGGCAAAACGTTATATTGAATAGCACTGCTCTAAGGAGTTAGCTATTTCCCTTCCTTGGTATTCAGACAGCAGTGTGGAAATGATTTGAAATGGAAAGTACCTAATACATCTTGAATTACAAAGCACTATTTGTTTGTTTGAGAAGGAAAACTCTGACTCCAAAAAACCTCCGCTGCCTTGCGGCATACCTCTTCAGGGGAAAGGCTAAGGGAGTAAACCCCAACAGAAAATCCGGAGCCGGAGTCCCTAAGGCGGTTTGACGTTGTAGTCAACACCGGCAACTCCTGCGGCGCACCTGAAGCCAAGCTGTATTGACTCCGTCTTTCCCTTGGACCCTTCAGCTGCGAAGAGAGGGGGAGTCTGCTGCATGGGCAACAGCAGACCCTCCATATCACCCTGCCCAGGCTCTGTAGCTTCAGCTTCACTGGAGAGGACACTCCAGCGACATCGCAAGATGTCTATTCAACGCGGGAGGAGACAGATACTGTGTCACTCCCGAGTCGGACTGCACAGCCATTCTCGGCGGTGCAGATAGACTCTTAAGAAGCTACACCATCGTCTCTCGAGACGGACGGCTGCCGACGATTTGTTTGTTGGAGGAGTACATTAATGCCACAATAAAAGGCCTCATTTGTATATTTAACTTTGGAAAAGGGGTTGATAAGTTTCAAATGTGGCTATAAACTTTTATTAATTTTGAAAATATCAATTTTTGGCTT
This sequence comes from Furipterus horrens, assembly GCF_987537825.1. Classification (NCBI taxonomy): domain Eukaryota; kingdom Metazoa; phylum Chordata; class Mammalia; order Chiroptera; family Furipteridae; genus Furipterus; species Furipterus horrens. The sequence continues at coordinate 38,243,365 of NW_028327174.1, forward strand.
GTAAATATCCAGCTAGGAAAGGCCAGTTTTGAATTTTGAGGGCATTTAGAAATTTTAACTTTATAACATATGTTAAGTAAAATGAATATTTGTCATACTATTCCCAAATCTGCCCAGATACCAACTAAAAAAATTAAAAGACAGTAATTGCTTTTTCTAAAATTAGCAGTAAGATTCAATATAGAGACTGAGTTATTTGCTTTATTTTATATTCAGCTTTCTATAGCAATAGATTTCATTTATTCATTTACTCATTCAACAGATGTTTGACCATTATCTGTGAGTCTTATGTAATAAAATTTTCTCTTTTCAAAAGATTTCAACTCATTCAAAAGAGGGCAGCCAGGATGGAAAAACCATGCTAAGTGGGAACAGTTGAAAGAACTGGAAATGTTTTCTCTTGCAAGGAGAATTATTGGGGGACCTACTACTTTCTAAAAATATGAGGAGGACTTTCATGTGGAGAAGACATGAGTCTAGATCTTTGTGATCCCAGTGGAGGAGTGAAGTCAATTTATGAAAGCTATAGAGAAATTGATTTGGAATCAATGTTAGTTCAAAACTAGCTACAGATAGAATAGACTGCTTCAAAAGAAGGTACTTACTTACAAGTCACTGAAGAACTTCAAACCCAAGTCAGGTTTGTCAGGGATGTAGTACCAGGAATCCAAAGATCATTGTGTGATTTTGCAGGATCTTCTCTGAGGTTCTTTTGCCTTCTAAACTTCTCTGATGTTAAGATTGATTTGCATCACAGAAGTCTTCTGAGAGATAACAAGTTGTTTCATGATGCTCACTACTAATGATATTTACCTAAGGCTAATAGGTAAGATTTGTGGAATGAGCTTTTGTCCTCAATGATATTCTGTTTTATAATCTAATCACTCATTCTACTCATACCTGAAATTTAATCATAATACCTTCAAAACTATAAATGACAAGCATTTGGGAAATTATATTATTTGACACTTTATTTTTTTAAATATATTCTATTGACTATACTGTTACAGTTGTACCAATTTTTTCCTCTTTGGTCACCTCTGCCCAGTACCCCACTCCCCTTCAGCAACCCCACCCCCCTTAGTTCATGTCCATGAGTCATGCATGTAAGTTCTTTGGCTTCACTCTTTCCTATATTATCCTTAACTTACCCCTGTCTTTTGTATCAACTAATTATGCTTCTTAATCCCTACACCATTTCCCCATTTCTCCCCTTCCCCTCTCCCAGTTGATAATCTTCCAAATGATCCCCATACCTATGATTCTGTTCCTATTCTAGTTTGCTTAATTGGATTTTGTTTTTATTTTTTAGATTCAGTTGTTGATCATTGTGAGTTTGTTGTCATTTTAGTGTTCATAGTTTTGATCTTCTTTTTCTTAAGTAAGTCCCTTTAACATTTCATATAATAATGGCTTAGCTATGATGAACTCCTTTGGATTTCCTTGTCTGGGAAGCACTTTATCAGCCCTTCCATTCTAAATGCTAGCTTTGCTGGATAATCTTGGTTGTAGGTCCTTGCTTTGCATCACTTTGAATACTTCTTGCCAGTCCCTTATTGCCTGCAAAGTTTCTTTTGAGAAATCAGCTGATAGTCTTATAGGTACCCTTTTGTAGGTGACTTTCTGCTTTTTTCTTGCTGCTTTTAAGATTCTCTCTTTATCTTGAAACTTTGGCATTTTAATTATGATGTGTCTTGGTGTGGTCCTTTTTTGAGTCTAGCTTGTTTGGGACTCTCTGTGCTTCCTGGACTTATATGTCTATTTCCTTTTCCAAATTAAGGAAGTTTTCCTTCATTATTTTTTCACATAAGTTTTCAATTTCTTGCTCTTCCTCTTCTCCTTCTGGCACCCCTATGATTCAGATGTTGGCACGTTTAAAGTTGTCCCAGAGGTTCCTAAGCCTCTCATTTTTTTCAACTATTTTTCCCTCATTCTGTACTAATTGGCTGCTTTTTTCATCCTTACGTTCCAAATCATTGATGTGAACCCCAGTTTCCTTCCCTTCACCACTGGTTTCATGTGGATTTTCCTTCATTTATTTAGCATAGCCTTCATTTCTTCCCTTCTGCATTTGCCATACTTAAGCATATCTGCCAAGCCTGTGAGCAACTTCATCACCAGTGTTTTGAACTCTGCATCTGTTAGGTTGGGTATCTCCTCCTCATCACTTAGTTCTCCCACTGGAACCTTGATCTGTTCCCTCTTTTGGGCCATAGTCCTCTTTTCTCATTTTGACAGGCTCCTGTGTTTGTTTGCCTCTGTGTCTTAGGTAGAGCTGTTGCACCTGTTAGGTTGTAAGGGGTGGAGCCTTAGATATTCCCCAGTACAGGGTGACCTGTTTCACCATGTTGTGGTGCTGCATGTGGGGGAGGGGTCTGAGAGGGACCAATACCACTTGCTCACACTCGCCCCTTTTCCAGGTACTTCTACCACTTTCATATGGGACTGGCACATCTATAGCTATCGCCCTGGCCATAGTTGCCAGAGTGGGTGGGTCTGCGGAAATTCTAGGACCATGGGAGCCTCTAAACAAGCACACTCTGCTGAGAGACCAACAGTTTCTTCTTCCACCCCAACCCCCACTGATTTTCACAGGCAGACGCAATGAGGCTTTATTTTCCCTGGCACTGGAACCGTGAGCTGAGTATTCTGGTCTGGTGCTGGGAGTGCTCCCCAGGTGTCCCTCCCTATTTTTTAAAAGGTGTTCACTTTCCACTGGCCTGCCATCATCACACCGCACCCTCTCCACCCCAGCTCCACCCCTTTTACCTGTTTAGGTGAGTATTTCTTCTTTATAAGTTTGTTTGTTGTACTTCTATACAGCTCAATTTTCTGGAACTTCTGGTTGTCTCTAGTTTTGAGGTACTTGTATTCCTTCCCCATTGTGGCGGGAGACACATCATGTCTATCTATACCTTCATCTTGGCTGGAAGTCTATTATTTGTCACTTTAAATCAAGAAAACAGAATGAGTTATAGATTTGCTCACATGAAATTTGATAACTCTGGGATATTTAAAGTTGTCAAGGTACTAACAAGCTGATTAGTAGTAGATAGAACTTGATAAACTGGATGAGAGACCATGCTTCTTCCTCTTTTGGCAGAAGAAAAATTGCCGTGTTATTTGAAATACAGATGGTGCCACAAATTATAGATTTGACATTACACAGTATCTATATCTCTCTGACTGCTACATAACTATAGAACTTTACTGGAATCTCTTATAAAATGGTGATAACTATCGCCATTTGAAAAGCTAAATAAATGAGGAACCACTTCTGTTTCAAGGTGGCAGAACAAACCAGAAATCAAACTTAAGAATATGGGTAAATTTTGTAATGTTCAAGTTTTGTCAGAATCTGCCTGCTCTTTTAAAGTTATTGAGAAACAAATATACTGACAGACAAAATGAAAATGTTAAATAATCCAGAGATATTTCCTTTGATTGTCATCAGAGCCTATTCTGCATTTCCTAATATCCCTCTCTGTGCAGCATATCTGCTTGGAGTGAATCTCCCATTTAATGGCATGAGCTATGAAACAACGTATGATCTGTTTATTTTAATTACTTTATCACCACTTAGCTTGTGTTAACAATACTTATAACTGATTATTAATTAATACTAAAATTATATTCTCTGGCGTCCTCATCAGAAAGAAAGATTTAATGTTTTTCCTTCTTATAAGCACTGGTAATAGATTAATAGAGGTAAATACTTAAAAATCCATCAAAAGCAGAGTTTAATTACAGTCACCTGTACTGTCCTCACATTTTTAAAAATGAAGCCCTACAAAAATGGCATCTTATCTTAACTGGGTAACACATGTAATTTTTTTTTAAATGCCATCAACAAACTCCTTAATTTAAATGACCAGTGTCATCTACACTTTTATTTCTTTATGGGTTTCTTGCCATCCATAGTTAAGGGTGTTATACATTTGGGTACATATTGGCCTTAATTTGGAAAGCTGACAGAACAGCCTTACAAAATTTTTCTTAGATACTGTGAAAGTCTAAAATGGCTCCTCATTATTTATACAATAGTTTCCACAAGAAGATTATGACATTTTTGTCCCACTTTTTTTTCAAATTCCTTATCCAGGTGGTTTTTAAATTTTAATCCTTTGACAATCTGCAGCAGAATATTCGGAAAAGTATTTAAAAATGCAAATACCCAAATTTTTCTATACAATCAGATCAAATAGATTTCTATAGAAGTCAGAATTTTAGGATAATTCTTAACTTACTGAAGTTGGAGAACCTTTTCTTTATTTAAAAAAATAACGAGATTTTCATTTTAGCAAAAGTGGAGATACCAGGACCATATTTACCCTCTAACCTAAATTTCCTTTTAAAAAAAACGGTTAAAATATAATAAAAAGTCATTTCCAGACATTGGATTAGCAGTGCAATAATTTCTAAGAGAACAGAAACAAATTAGGTGATCCCTATGTTGACCTCAGCAAAAGTTTCCAGGGCACAAGGAAAGGATAATGCAAGTAGTGGTCTTCCTGAGTGGAACAGATTGATCTGGAAGTCTAGTCAGCCAAAGAGGCTAGAGTTTGCAGGGAAGGGTGCCAGAAAGGAGAAGGCTGCATAGGAGGAAGCTTCAGAAATCAGCAGAGGCTCCACCTTATTTCCTCAGCTGAATACCATCTAACATCCCCAAGTATTTTAAAACACAGGTGAAATTATTGAGCCAAGGTTTTTTCCATTTTCTAATATAAGCATTTAATGCTGTAAGTTGTCTTCTACATGATGAAACTCAAAAAGGTGTAAGAAAACTCAGAAAGACAAGTCAACAAAATCATAAAAATTTACAGATTCAAAATGAGACATTTACCAAAATGATAGAAACCATAAGAAAGGAACCAAACAGAAATTCTGGAGCTAGAGAACTCAATGAGTGAAATAAAATATGCAATAAAGAGCATCTGCTGTTCAATAGAGAGAATGGAAGGCAGAATAATTGAGTTAAAAGATAGGAATTTGGGGGGGCAAAAGAACCGTTGAAACTAATAAATCAATTCCAAGGATTTGCAGAATGTAAAATCAACATACAGAAACTAATTCTGTTTCTATAAACTAACAATAAAACATTGGAGAAAGAAATAAAGAAAACTATCCCATTCACAGTAGCATCAAAAGCAATAAAATACTTTGAAATACTTTTAACCAAGTAAGTGAATGATCTTTATACCAAAAATTATGCCTGTGATGGAATAAATTGAAGAAGTCACAAATAAATGGGAAGATATCCTATACTTACAAGTTAGAGTCAAAGTGTCTATACTACCAAAGACATTTATAGATTCAATGCAATCCCTATCAAAATTCCAATGGAATTTTTTAAAGAAATAGAAAAAAAATCCTAAAATTTGTATACCACCACAAAAGACCCATGATAGCTAAAACGATCATGAGAAAAATGAACAAAGCCAGTGGCATCACACTTCCTGACCTCAAACTATACTACAAAGCTATGGTCATTAAAACAGTATAGTATTGAACAAAAAATAGACACATAAACCAATGGAACAAAATAAAGAGCCCAGAAATAAACCCCCACACTTACAGTCAACTAATATTTGGCAAGGGAGCCAAGAACACTCAATGGGGAAAGAATAGTGTCTTCAACAAATGGAGCTGGGAACACTGGATAACCACATGCAAAAAAAAAAAAAAAAAAAATAGAATTGAATCCTATTTCATACCACTTACAAAAATTAACTAATATGGTTTAAAAACTTAAACACAAGATCTTACACCGCAAACTCTTAGAAGAAAACTTTTAAAAAGAATATTCTTGACATTGATCTTGGCAGTGACTTTTTATATATGATGCCCAAAGCACAAGGAACAAAAGCAAAAAGCAATGAGTGCATCTACGTAAAAGTAAAATGCTTCTGCACAGCAAAAAAAGCCATCCAAAAAAAAAGAAACCTATGAAATGGGTGAAAATATTTGCAAAGCAATTATTAGATAAAGGGTTAATATCTGTACTACACAAAGATTCTATACAGTTCAATAACAGAATTTTTTAAATGAGCAGTGAAATTAAATAGACATTTTTCCAAAGAAGACATCTAAATGGACAACAGGTACAAGAAAATGTACTCAAAATCACTAATCATCAGGGAAATGCAAATCAAAACCACAATGTCACCTCATAACTCTTAAAATGGCCATCATAACAAAGACAGAGAAAGCAAGTGTTGATGAGGATACAAAAAAAGGGAGGGAACTTCGTACACCTTTGATGGAAAAGCAAATTGGTTCAACCACTATGGAGAAGAGCATGAAGGTTCCCCCAAAATTAGAAGTAGAACAACCATATCCAGCAATTCCACCTCTGAGTGTATGTCTAAAGGAAATAAACACAAGATAGCCAAGAGATATATGTCTACATTTTCATGATTATTGCAGTATTATTCATAAGAGCAAAGTAATGAAAACAACCTGTGTCTGTCAGCAGTTGAATGGATAAAGAAATGTTTTGAACTACTCCTCCCTGGCAACAATAGTATGGCTGAATCCCTCAGACATAATGATAAGCAAAGGAACTATATACATAAGAGTGCATATTGTATCATTCCATTTATAAAAAGTTTAAGAAGAGATAAAACTAATCTATGGTAATAAATATCAGAGTAATGCTTATGTTTGGGGCCATTAGCTCAGCAAAGTAATATTCTATGTTATGTGTGTAAATGCATATGTGTGCCTAAGTCATAACACAATTTTCCTTTATCGCTGCTTGTCTGTATGAGTAACCAAATAAGAATCACTTAATGGGAGTTGTTATTTTGGTTCTTAAGTCTCTTTTAATGTGTAGGTTTCCACTCTATCTGCTGACCTTGACACATTTTGTATTGAAGAAACTAGATCATTTGTCTTAAGAGTTTCCTATACTCTAGATTTTGTTATTCACATCCCCATGATGTCAGTTAACATGTCCCCCTCTCCTCTGCATATCCTGTAAATTGGTCCTTAGTTCTAGATGCCTGAGCAGATGTGGGTTCAATTTCTTTGGCAATATGAGTAGTGGTGGGTTCTCCCTTCAGAAGTCATATAATTTCTACTTTAAAAAAAAAAAAATATATATATATATATATATATATGTGTGTGTGTGTGTGTGTGTGTGTGTGTATTAGCAGCTGGTGATGATAGTGACTAATTATTGGAATTGCAAAATGATAAAAAAAATTTTAAATATTTCTTATGTATTTTTAAATTTATTGATGAAAGAGAGAAATATTTGTTGTTTCACTTATCTATGCATTCATTGGTTGATTCTTGTGTTTTCCCTGACTGGGGATCCAACCCGCAATTTTGATGTATGGAATTAGGCACTAACCAACTGAGCTACCTGGCCAGGGCCAAAATGGTGAATCCTAATTCTGTTTTTACTTCATTGTCGAGACAATTATTGAATTTCAAGTGGAAAAAAAAATTACCTTTCTTTTGTTTCTTGTATCCATTGATAAATATTCTTGTTTGTTTTCAACTCCAATTACAATTATTCAGGCATGGCTTGGATCAGAGTAGAAGGAATAAATAGACGTGGGTAGATTTGGGATAACTGCAAAATAGCTAACATTTATTGAGCACTTGTCACTTCCTTTGCTTAATTTAAAACGTCATATAGCAATAACTGTGTGCCAGGCACTACTACCAGCACTGTGTCAATTTAAATTCATTTAATTTAATTCTCAGAGTAACCCTATTGAGTAGGAATTTATTCCAGATACAGAGTTCATTTCTTCTTATATATTATGAGGGGGTCTGACTCCTGACCAAAACCCTATGCCTGATGTTCAGGCCTGACCACAGGTGATTAGAAAGGCTTTACCTGGAAGACTTCAGGGGTTAAGCTGCCCTCCCCACAACCAGACTTGGTGTACAGCGCACATGGCAGCCTCTGGAAGGAGTTGCAGCCCAGGACTCAGGGTCTTATGCATCTTTGCATTCCTAGCCCAGGCACTTTCGTCTGGAGACTTCTTTATTTGTGTCCTTCAGCCGAGGCCTCTCTACCGAGGCCTCCTTATCGAGGGAAAAAGGGGGGAACTTTGAAGACACGTTCCTCCACTCTGAACCTGTGCTCAGCACTACCGCATTCCTAGCCTTTCCCACTTATCCCCCTCCCCACCCTCACCCCACCCTCAGCTCCTGGGTCCACAGAACTGTAGCTTTTTGTTCAGGGGCCCTCTGCAGTGAGATGACCCCGCATCTCTGCTGATCCTCCTAACGCTGGATTGACTGTTGCACCGCCCCATGAGGGAAAATAGAATAGGGAGGGATTGGGACTTCCCAGATTTAATTTTTTTTTAAACCCTCACCCAAGGACATTTTTTCATTGCTTTTAGAGCGAGAAAGGGATAAATGGACTGACAGACATTGATGTGAGAGAGATGCATCTACTGTTTGCCTTCTTTTATAAAAAATTATTTATTTATTTGTTTGTATTTATTTTTAGAGAGAGGGGAGAGGAGAAAGAGAGGGAGAGAAACATCACTGTGTGGTTGCCTCTCACTCGCGCCCCCAACTGGGGACCTGATGTGCAACCTAGTCATGTGCCCTGACTGGGAATCGAACCAGTGACACTTGGCTTGCAGGCCGACGTTCAATCCACTGAGCCACAGCAGCCAGGGCCTGAACTGGGTTTTTTTTAACATAGCTACCACCTAGAGTATTTTACCAAAATAAGTCATTTGATCAACATCCCTAAAGTTGAATTAATCAAATCCCTGATTCTTTTAAGAAGTCTAACAAGTTAATCAGATATATAAAATTAACAAATCACCAGCCCTATACCAAACAAATCTAAAAAGTATAATAAATGCTTATGATAGTAGAACAATATTTCCCTAACCACACCTAGTATAATCTTTGACCGCATGAGGGATGCTGTCAAACACTGTAGCAGATACTTAATGAACTCTTGAGGATACGGGTCTGATGAAGCAGTCTCAATTCATCAGTCTGCAAAGATAAAATGGTTTTGCATATTTTCCATAATCACTACCATCTTCCTTTGCCAAGATCTTTCCCTAATGGGTAATGGGGCTGCTTAAACTTTACAATTGTTTTTTATGTTTCACATCAGTTCAATCCAATGACTTTCCTGAGCTTTATTGAAGTATAATTAAGAAATGAAAGTGTAATCCAATGATTTTTCTAAAAATCTTGTTATTAATATCTTGGTCTTATTTTGGTTCAAAATCTCTCCCATTCTAGCCCATATCCACATTCTATTCTGTCTCCCTTTGTTCCAGGCCATTTGGAACCACAGAACTTTTGTTCTGGGGTATCACTTGCTCATCCTCTTAGCTTCTCTTCTATCTCTTATGAGTGATGTACTATCTAGGAGTGGCCACTCTTTTATATAATCGCCTGTTGAGTAAGTTTGCTGTCTTCTGGGTTTTTTTAATTAATTGTTTTTATATTTTTGTTTTATATTATGTGTTATTTGTACATTTGTCTGTTATCTGTCTCAATGAATGGAGAAGTGATCCTGTATCTGTATGGTTTACTCTTCTGTCCCTTTGCCAATAACAGTTCTTGACAACTCATGGGTACTCAGTAAACACCTTGTTGAGTGAATGAACACCTGCTCATCTAGCTCAGTCTGTGGATTCTCTACGTATAAGTGGCTGAGTGATCCAGTCCCTCAAAGGTTTCTTGTCACGAGTGATTGATCCTCTTAAAAGAAGCAGTTAGAGGTTCTATCTGGTCGCCAGATGAAAGCATCATGTCTATATTTCCTTGTTTCACATGTGTTTTCCCCCATGCTCTGAACATTTCTGGCAAACTTGTAGAGTGGTAATTTCATCTATTCTCTCTATCCCTCAATTAGGACCTGTGGACACAGGCTGGAGCCATTGTCCTGTAGAGACTTAGGATGAAAGGGGCACTCCATTCTCCTGCCTTAAGGGTCTTCTCCTTTGCTGTGGTCCTTGCACAGGTCACCATGTCCTTTAGCTCAGCAGTCATCCTTCTAGGACACATGATGCTAGTCCTTGTTTTCTACAGACACCTGCAGACTTCAGGACCGGGGTGGCACTCTACCCCATAGAATACTTACTACTTCCTGAACTCTTCTCTCCTTAAGAAGGTGATATCCTTTTCACTACCCTCAGCGTGTGTGTGTGTGTGTGTGTGTGCATGCGCACACACACAGACTAGACAGAATAGGGCTTCCTATGCTGATTTTTTTAGAATTCATCTTTGGACTCTTTTCTCCGTGGCATCCACCTTCAGTAACTCTGAGAGAGCAGAAAAAATTTATAGTAAGTAATTCATAACTCTATAATCCCTTGGAGAAGGAAGATAGACAAACAATATAACAGTAAAAGATAAATTGTTTTGTTTTCAGCGTTGCCAGTCAGTCTATAGCAGTACTATAGAGCTCATGTTCACTCCCCCATTTCTGCTTCTGGAATTTCCCTAAGAATGCCAATAAGAAGCAGAGACTCAGGCCATCTATGTTTCCCCAAACCCTGCTTTTTCAGGGGATTAAAAGGAAGGATCACTTACATTCTCATGTCCTTGAGCTCAGCATTCCAAAAGTAAGAAATAGGAGAGCTCAGCCTGTGCTTTCTGGTGTGCTCCTTCCTGCCAGAGATGCTATAAAGGAAGCACTACCTCTTCAAGGTGAGCAGCTTCTAGCTCAGCATGAGCGTGCCCCACTCCCGACCGATTTTGAAGTCCTCAAGAGATAAGTTTGTTCTCCAGAATCAAGACAGTCTTTTCTGACTACTGGGAAGAAAACACAATTTCTTCCTGAGTCCAGAAATTACTCACTCAATTGAATGTTCCAATTACCTTAATTCCTAAACTGAATCCCTTTATTTACTAAGCTCAGATAGGGTTCCATACTTAAAGACACCAGACAAAAAATTGGGTGAATCCTCCAAATTTGGCAGTGTTTTTTATAACTTATCACATGCCTGCAAACATCAGCCACAATATAAACTGCTACAGCCCACAAGTTCAAAGACTACGAGGCCTGTGTTTAAAGTTATCTATCCAAGCCACTCCAAGACACACTTTCTCACTATTCTAACTCTTATGTTGATTTCTTGAGGTTTCCAGGCTAATGTAACATGTATCAAATTCCTTGTCCTTCCAGATTCTGATTCAGTTAAAATTAAAAGACACAAAACATTTAGTCACCAACACAGTGATAATTGCTTACGAGTGGAAGCTACAACCAATGAGTCACTATTTATTGTTAAACAGAATCAAACTATTTAAATATAGACTACATATTAATTACAGAAGGAAAAATGATTCCTTTATCATGACGAAATGACACTAACTGATTGGCCAAAGTAAACGTCATCTCGACTGAGCCAAACTGACATCACGTGCTTCCTGATATAATAAACTGAGAAAAACTGATCACCTATGTTGTATTTTTGACAAAGATCCCAAACCTAAATCCAGTCCTATCCCACATGAAGAGGATATTCATTAAAAAACTAAATTGTATTTTTCAGTAATGTCAGTGTCATGAAACTGGAGAAAGACTGAGTAATTCTTACAAATCAAAGGAGACTAAAGACACAAATGTGATGTGAATTCTGGACTGAAACATGGATCAGGAATAACAGTTTGTATAAAGAACATTCCTGGAGCAACTGGAAAAATTTGAATATGAACTATATGTTAGCTAACACTATTGTGTCAGTGCTAAATTTCTTGAATTTGATATCTTTCTTTTTAGTATACATAAACGTAGGAGAATGTCTTTGTTCCTAGTATGTAAATACTGAAGTATTTAGAAGTCATAATTGTATTAATATGCACATATTTGTAGAGAAGGTAAAGTATATGTGAAAAAGTTTTTAACAGTTGCTGGATCTAGATAAAAATATATGTGTTTTCATTGCCTTATTCTTGCACGTTTTTGTAGCTTACAATTTTTTAAAATAAAACATCAGAAAATAAATTCGAAGCATATCAAAGTAAGAACAAATCTAAAAAATAGGTATGAGTCAGAGTAAGGTAAAATTGGATTGGAAAACAGCAAAAGTAACGGAAAAAAGAAAGTATGGTTTACTGGAGACAGAGAACTCCAGGCATTCCCCACGTTACCTCACACCTTCTCCTCTCCTGAGAAAAGTATGCTTTTCTAATGGGTTTAATCACAGAGTATATTCTGTCATTTTTATTCTATTTTATACTGTCATTGAAAACATATACACAATAGTTTTTATTCCTAGAATTCCTGTTTGTCACTGAAATGTCTGTCTGTTCATTCTTGATATTATTCTCATCATTGTAATTGCATACTTTATTGTAATATGTAAAATATTTTCATACATAGTTTTTCTGCACCCTGTATCTGCCAATTCTATAATTGTCCATCTTTTACTATTTGTATATTTTGCATTCTGTCTCTGTTGATAAACATTTTCTATGATCGCTTGTCTATCATTTTTCAGCGATCTTGTTTCTGAAGTCATGCTTATTTTTGTCTTTGAGAGTCTTATTCTGAGAGAGTTCTTCAAATTGTTGTCAGCTATATGATTGATCCCACTACACAGGGACAGTCTCAGACTCCTCAATTATGTTGGCTCAGAGCAGGTGTCTCAGACTTAGCTTCCTGCCTCTTTGTTTTTTGGAAATCAATATCCCCTCAATTCTGATGCTATAGGAATCTGGCTGGATTTAGGGAAATTCTCACTGCCTGCTAGCCCAGACAGAGTCTCTGCCAGTCTGGCTTAGAAACTCTCCCTCATTCCACACGGGTTTGGCTTCCAAGTATTCCCGCTTCAGCTCTGGCCTTAAATATCTGGGCTTTGTACCCTAGAAAAATCCAGGCGTGTTTTTTACTACTGTCATTTTTAAGTGATTGCTGCCTGGGTGATATTCCCTCAGAGTGGTATATTTCCTTGTGTCTTGTTTAAACTTAGATTGTTAACTCAGCTTCAGATTTTTCTCCTCCTGTGAAAGTTCTGTGTACCATAGGTTGTGAAAGTGCTCCCTTCAGAATGGCTTTGAATTTTATGCTTCAAAAGACCCACAAGGCCTTAACTTATTCTAATTTTCTTGTCTGTATTGTTGATAAGTAGGGGTGACTTTTTTCTCTGCACATTTCCAGGTGGATGGCAAGTATTTTGTTGTTTCCTATTTCTAGATCTGTAGGTGAAGTTGTTCTAGTCCTTTTTTTCCCCATAGGGGGTACTTAAAAGTTTCCAGCTTTATGAAGGAGCTTAGTTTCAGCATTCCTCCTTGCCTGGACTCAAGACCGTATCTTCTGTTCCTTATCTCATATCAGGGACTAGTGCTCTCCTACACTGCTATGTTATCTGCTCCTGATTGTGTCTGTGTCTTGAGTTTCATCTGAGTTCTGACACCAGAGGATGTCTCATTTTTTTCTTAGAGTTATGTTTAGCCACATGTTCAATATGTTTGTAACATAGGATGAGAAGAAGTTGTGGGTTTCATGGTCTATTTTATCTCAATTCCCCATTCTTCTGGCTATTCTCATGATAATTCCTCTATAATACCATCTAACAACATCCTTGATTACAACTAAGTTGACAGTTCAGTAGGATTGAGCCTACCCTCAAGTCCATGGGTGGACTTAAGCCAGTTAGTGACCTCCATAACCCTGGACAAGGTGATTGGTTTAGAAATGGTCACATCCACTCAGTACAAGTCAATGAGATAAAAGAAGATATTTTCTGAAATACCTGATAAAAGTTAAATTTAAGATACAGGATGTTAATATCATAATGTTGTAGACCACAATACACATTGCCATTTTTATTTTACAATTTTACATTGAATTTTGTTGATCATGCCCACAAATCACTCAAACTATTGTAATTGATTTATTATAAAAATGTAATGTTTATTTACTTTGGACCAAAGAAGATGTTATGTGGACACCTAGAAACCATTTTCTTAAGATAAAAGCCCCTCATTTGTTCTTCATTATATAATAATTTTCTTCGTACCATGTATCACAACCTGAAGTTAACAGTTTACTTGATTATTTATTTTGCCTTCTCCATAAAATTTTAATCTCCAGGAAACAAACGCCTTTTCCCTTTTATTAAGCACTATATTCTCAGTGTCTAAAACAGTCCTTTTCTGCTGAATCCTTCCCCAATAACTTGTGCATGTCACAAAAGAAAATATCATCTCTGTTAATAACACTTTCAGAAATATAAGTTTGCTTTTTTTCCAAGAAGTCACCAAAAAAATGTCTCTGATTTCATTGGCCTGTGTCAGGGCACATGACCAACTATGAGGCAACTACATTGGCTGAAATCATGGTCTTCGCTGACTTAAGCAAGACCCTTCCATATTGCTGAGGGTAGGAAGAACCCACACAAATCAGTTTGGTAATTATGTGAAAGAGTCAGGTACCCCAAAGAATATCTGGTGTCATTACCATGAAAAAAAGAGGTATCCTCACAAAATCTCCAAAAGCTGTCCATTATGCCACCCAACCTGTAAGACAGGATCTTACAATTGACAATTTTATTTTTTTATTTATTTATTTTTTTATTTTTTATTTTATTTTTTGTTAAATCAGAAATGGTATTTTATTTTTTTTTAAATGTGTTTTATTGATTATAATATTACATTTGTGCCTATTTCCCTTCCCTCTGCTCCCCTCCACCCGGTGGCCCCCCTCCCTCCAGTTGTCCCCCCCTTTTAGATCATGTCCATTAGTTGTGCATACAGTTCTTCTCAACCTCTCTCTGTCTATTCCATTCCCTCCTACCATGATCCTTAATTCCTATATCATCTCCCTCCCTCTCCCCATTCCCCCTCCCTGTTGACCTCCCCCCAATATGTTCCCCGTACCTATAGTTCTTTTTCCACTCTCGTTGCCTGTTTAGTTTGCCTTTGTTTCAATTCCCTAGCTTCTGTTGTTTCTTGTGATGCAGTTTTCATTTTAGATTTCATTGTCTTGATCCTCCTTTTTCTAAACCAGTCCCTTTAACATCTCATATAACAGTGGTTTGGATCTAATGAACTCTTTCAGTTTTATTTTGTCCTGGAAACACTTTCTCTCTCCTTCTATTCTGAATGACAATTTCGCTGGATAGAGTATTCGTGGTTGTAGGTTTTGGATTTTCATTACTTTGAATATTTCTTGCCAGTCCCTTCTTGCCTGTAGGGTTTCCCTTGAGAAGTCTGCTGATAGTCTAATTGGGACCCCTTTGTACATAATTCTTTTCTTCTCTCTTGCTGCTTTTAAGATTCTCTCTTTATCTTTAATTTTTGACATTTTGATTATAATGTGTCTTGGAGTGGTTCTCCCTGGGTCCAGCTACTTTGGAACTCTCTGTGCCCCCTGGACCTGCAAGTCCATTTCCCTCCCCAAGTCTGGGAAGTTCTCCTTTATTATATTTTCACTCAATTTTTCAAGTTCTAGTTCATCTTCCTCGCTCTCTGGCAAACCAATGATTCTTATGTTGGGCCTTTTATAGCTGTCCCAGAGGTTTCTGATCCTCTCATCGTTGCTTCCCATTTCCTCTCGCTGCATTGGTTGGCTGCTTGTTCCTTCTCCATATTCCGGTTTGTTGAAATGAACTCTGGATTTTATTTCCTCACCATCTGTCTCGTATGTGGTTTTGTTCCTTTCGTTATGAGTGTTTTTCCCTTCTTTCTTATCTTTTTCCTGCTCTTTTGTGAATTCTGTAAGCCACCTGATAACAATGGCCCAGAACTGAGCCTCTGACAGGTTTCTTATCTGTTCATCTGTCAGGTTCTCTATCTGCTGTCTGGTGAGTTGTGTCACCGGAATCTCTATAGTTGTCTGCCTCATTTTGACAGATGCGTTTTGTTTTCTTGGGCCGGCTGTCGGGGGCAGTGCCTGTGTACACGTCACAATCCAGCGACCGGCGCCTGTCCGCGACCTATTTCGCAGCCCTGTGGCGCTTTCTTTGGGGGCGGGGGTCCAAGATGGATTCACACAGTTATTCCGCTAGGAGACCGGGATCCGTCCTCCCGCCCCCCCCTGGGCCTCACTGTTCAAGGCGATGTGGTGGCTGCTTTCCCCAGCGTTGGGGTCACGAGCTGCCGGGGGTTCGACTGCAGCGGGGTTGTTCCCCCCGCCGCTGTCCCAGGTGCGACCACAAACAGCTCCGCCCCCTTCCTCTCGTCCTACCTGCCCAAAGAGCGCCGCTGGTTTATAACTTCATATGTTGGGCTTCCGTGTAGTTTTGTTTTCTGGAATTTCTAGTTATCCTTTGTTTTGAAGTAGTTGTATTCCTCTCTAGTTGTAGAGGGAGACCTAGCGCGTCCGTCTAAGCCTCCATCTTGGCCGGAAGTCCTACAATTGACAATTTTAGACCAAGAAGTTCAAGCAACTCATATAGGGAATTAACAAAAAGTTGTCCTGACCAGTGTGGCTCAGTTGCTTGGGCAGCATTCCACAAAGTGAAAGGTCGCAGATTCAATTTCCAGTCAGGGCACATGCTTTAGTTGTGGGCCCTGTCCCTGGTTGTGGTGCATACAAGAGGCAATCGATTAATGTTTCTCTCTTGCATCAATATTTCTCTCCCCCTCTTTCTTCCTCCCTTCCCCTTTCTCTAAAAATAAATAAGTAAAAATTAACATAACAAAACTGCTAAAATTGGAATAAACTTTCCAAATTTTCTGCCAATTATTTAGTTATTATTTAAGTTCATTAGTATTTAATTTCTTGGTATACATTCATTAATTTATTCATCCATCAGCAAATGGTTTTTGATCATCTACTATGTGCCAGACACATGCTATACCAGGTATTGAGGCTAGAGCAGTAAACTATACAAGCAAGGTTCCTATCCTAATGGAGTTTATATTCTAGTGTGAAAGACAAATGATAAACCAATGACTAAGAGCTTATATAATGTAATGTCAAGTGGCAATAAATGCTATGAAAAAATAGGCAGCATAAAGAGATAATGACAAGGAGAGCGACCTTATGAATGGTGATCAGAGAAAGCCCCACTAAAAAGTTACAGTTGAGCAGAGACCTGTTAAAAACAAGAAAGTGTGATATAAGAATATCTATTGGAAGGGAATTCTAGGCAGAAAGAACAGCAAATAGCAAAAGACTTGAGAAAGAAACATGCTCAGCTGGTTTGTGGAAGAACAAGGAGATGGTTAGAAGTGATAAAACAAACACAGGTTGTATAATCTTGGACAAATGAATCAACCTCTCCTAACTGCGGTTTCATCTTTTGTAAACAAGAAATAACCTACCTTGTACTGTGGATAAAAGGGGACTATACATAGAAAGCCTCTGACACACAGTAGTATTCAGCCAAAGATATCTTTTTTTTTTTTTTTTTTTTATGCCCTTTACCTTTTCCGTGGGTCCAGTCTTTCCCCAAGTCATCTTAGGACACTAACTAACCATATGCTCAATTTGCCTTTATAAACCCTTTCGGCCTGAAGGCAGCTGCTGCTTTGAAGTGTTCCCTCTCCAAATTGTGTGGTTTCGTGACCCTTTTGTTCGTGATCCTGTTACACTAACCACAATCCACAAAGAAGACTGCAACACGCTACCTCTTCACTCTGGCAGGTTTTTTTTTTTTTTTTTAACTAAGTGGGTAGTGTGGGTGTCTGATCATATGAGTCAAAGGTTCCAACCAGAATATAAATAAAATCCAGTTCTTGGACAAAAGAAGCCAGCATCAATTGGTGTAAACCAGACCACGCATTGTACCGTAAACCCTTCTAAACTATTGAAATCCATTCTCCATTAGTGTTTCCAAATACATATTTTTTTATTTGGCTTCTATGGTGCTTTTTCTAAATACATAGCCAAGTCTCACTTTATGTGTACTTTTTATACATACATCCTGTCCATAAAATATCCATCCGTGTACTATGAAAAATAGAGACATTTACTGAAGAAGATACAAGATACAAGAAACATTGTACGCAGGACAATGACGCCTCAGTCCCCTTCATAATAGGCACTTTGGGACCTCACACAGTCTTCCCAGTGTCTCTTCCACTGTTCAAAACACTCTGCAAAATCCTTTATTGAAATCACCATCAGCTGCCCCGTCATATTTTCCTAAATCTCATCGATGGTCTGAAATCTCTTTCCTTTAAAGGTGATTTTAGTTTTGGAAAAAGCCAGAACAGTTTAAGGGCAACAAATCTGGGCTGAAGAGGGGGCTGAGTCACCTGGGTGATTTGATGTTTTGTCAAAAAAACTGCATGGGATGTGATGCATGAGTGGACACTTTGTCGTGATGAAGATGCCTATCATCAGCTGCCCGTAGTTGTGGCCATTTTCATCGTATTGCAACTCTCAGCCTATGAAGAACATTGAGGTAGTACTCCTTATAAATTGTATGGCCTGGAAGCATGTACTCATGATAAACAGCACCTTCTTGATCAAAAAACACAGCTAACAGGATCTTGATCTTGCTGAGACTTTGCCATACCTTGTTTGGGCGTGGAGAACCAGGTGACATGCACTGTAAAAACTGGGCCTTTGTTTCCAGATCGTAGCCGTAGACCCACAATTCATCTCTGGTCATAACCTTCTTGAGGAAACCTGGTTCATTGGTAGTGGTTTGAATCAAGTCATTAGCAACTGCATCACAATGTCCCTTCTGTTCTGATAGCAGAAACCATGGAACAAATTTTGCCATGACACATTTCATGCCAAAATCCTACGTCAAAATCTCGGACACAGTAGTTTTTGGAATGCCCAGGTCAGCTTCTAGTTCTCGCACTGTCAGTCACTGGTCTTTGCTGATTGCAGCCTGTATACATTCAACATTCTCAGATGTTCTGCTTGTTGCAGGCCTTTGGACTGTGGGTCACTTTCAACAGATTCTGAACGATCTTTGAAGCATTTGTCCCACACTTTTATTTGCACTGCATTAATTACATCATCCCTGAAAGCCTTCTGAATCATCCAAATCATTTCCTCAGAGGAATGTTCAAGCTTAATGCAAAATTTGATGCAGATTTGTTGCTCTACCCTCTAATTCATTTTGAATGCGACAGCCACACAGTACATGTGCTCACTCAACGGTGCCTACCGCACCCACTGACTAGTACAGTGAAGTCATCATTGTTCACACATGTGCATTTCAGTCCACTCTCCTTGGCTGCCAGGTTACATCGAAGCCATGCAAACCATTCTTGTTATATTAACAATGGCTGGAACTTTTCCAAACATACCTGTGTTTGAATACATGTGAATTGTGGGTGTGTGTATGGGTGTGTGTGGGTATAAATAAACTTGTCTGAAAATATTGACCTATCCTTTTAATAGATCCCCTTATGGCACTGGTTTCCAACCTCAGCTCCACAAAACCCTGTAGATTGAGGGAGATATAGGGAGCAGAGCTATATGTGGGCTGAGATGTGGGCTGTGTGTCATTATTATTTTAATTAGAAATTTGGCCTTTAAATATTTTACATAGCTGTAGGATTTTATTTGAATAAAGAGTCCTGCTAATAAGAAAAATGAAATGTCTTAGAATACCAGAACAAAGCCAAAGTGAGATATGCTTGGAAATATAATTAAGCAAATTATGCCATTCTTCAGATGATGAGGAAAAGAGACTTAGATTTGCCTGACTTCCTATGTCAGTGACAAATAAGCGTCATTTCTTTTGTCTAATTTATTGTATTAGGTGCACTTTATGTATATGTGGATAACATGTTCAAGGGAAAGAAGGAAAAAAACAGAATATTGTGTAGTTGTTGTGAGGTAATAAGTTATAACATTAGTGGAATAAATTATTTTGAACTTCCCAATTAACATTTTTTTCTGGTTCACTAGTTACATTACCAGGGAAATGGCTTTACATGTTAGGGTATTTGTCATCCCAGAGTTACAGGACTATTTCACAGTTTTAGAGTCAAGAATATAAAAGATTTATATGAACAAGATCCTATGAACAATAAAACTTTTTGTTAAAATTCTGATTAGGGTTACATTTTCATAATGAAAATTATCTAAGGTTCTTTTTAAAGAAAACATTAGAATCACTGAGCAATTGAAAAAGGTCATTTTCTGAGAAATATGCAATGACTCTTCTGATCAACAGTGTTCTGGCTTGACTGGCAGCCTTCATTCTGTAGGCCTCTCCGGGGCATCCTCATTGAAAATGATGCCCTGGTCCATTTGATCCGGGTGCCTTCCAGCTCAAACGTTCTAGGACCCTATGAAATGTTGCCTTGTGGAGTTTCCCACATCTTCCTCCCATGGTGTTTGTTCTGGAACATATCAAGGGAGTGGAGAATCTCCAGTTCTGATTTGTTTTTGCATTTCCTTCCACCTAGATTCTGAAGGGGTGGCAGGAAGCTTTGAATGATTTTGTTTCTTGAAAAATAAAAAATTCTAGTCTTAAAAATAGCCTTTCAGTAAAGAATAAATTCTTATTAGGAGTTTCTTGTTTTCTTTCATTCACTGTTTTCTAACTTAGGTGCCAGTTTTTCAAAGCCAGGGAAGAAATGAACTGCATGAGATGATTGGGTCTCCCAGATGGACCCAACCTTCTGGAATTGATAATGAAAAATCTGCTTTTACTCATTTTCTGGCAATATAACCCACTGGTGAGTTGAATTTTGCAGCTTCATTATCTGCCCTTCTCATATTTTTTCTAAAGCGATGTTTTATATTTAGGGTATTTAGGCACCCCTAGAGACTCTCTGAAAGTCTAAAGTCCACACAACTGGCTATATTCCTGCTCTCAATAGCCCCTCCCTGGTGTCATCTACTAACGTCCCAATTGTTCTGTCATATTGACCAAGTACTTCTGTTCCCATTTTAAAGTTGTCCTCTCCATCCCAAGTTCCGCCACCATCTTGAATGATGGGAAATGCACTTGTATCACACATCCATCTCCCTGACCCTTTGATTTCTTGATTTATTCATTTCTGTGGACTTTTGCCTCTACTCCATTTCTGTTCCCCACTCTCATGACCAAAATTTTGTTCTTGTCATCAACCTGGAGGGGTTCATTCCTGATATTATCAGCCCCAATAGTTTAGACCATAATGTCTTTTCTTCTGTTCTTCCTAGTTACTTATCATCATTGTGCTTGCACTCTTACAGTACCTCTGTGCTTTTTCACTCATCTATTTTATCTGTGTTTCTCCATACTTTCTCTTTTCTCTTCCATATCCATCTAGTAGGTGTAGATTACATAAACCATTACGTCTAATGAAACTTACAGTAGCTTTTAGTCTTCTTGCTACTTATTGGTTTGACCACTGCCTGGCAAAACCCAAGCTCTGGATAAATTCAGCTAGCTCCTTTTCCTTTTTGAATATCATAAGCAACTCAAACTATATCCAAACTTGAACTCATCATCCTCCCATCAATTACAGCCTACTGTGTATTATTCTCATGCTTGGCAATACTACCTATTCAGCTCTCTGTCAGAAAGTAAAACATCTCATGAGACTTGTCTACCTTCTCACCAACCCTCATTTCCAATCTATCACCAGCCATGATGATTTAGCTATAGTCCTTGTTTTTTTTTTATTCTCATTTCCACTCATATAGTCCAGTCTCTTCACCTCCTAGACTTCTACAAGAGCCTCAAATTTGTCTCCCTGCATTCAGTCTTGCCCTTGTCCAATTTATTCTATACACTGAAGCTAGAATGATATGGCCAAAAAACAATTTGGACCAAGTTACTCCTCTAATTAAGACCTAACTAACCATTACTCTTTGAATCAAGTTCAAACTAACCAAAATGGCCTGAGCCTGCCCATGATCTGAGCCTGTCCCCTTCTGCTGCCTCATATCTAATCACACTGAAATTCCTCTAATAAGCCTTGGTATCCCTGGCTTCTGAAACTTTTTATATGAACTCTGCTTAAACATCTAGTCTTATATTCTATTTTCCCCTGATCCACTAATCCGTCTAGTTGCTGGTATTAATTTAGGTAACATGTAGACCTCTTAAATATGAGAAGGGATCTTTCCTCTATTCCCATAGCATGTTGTGCTTCCCTTACATACTCTTTATCATGCTCTTGTGATGGAATGATTTATTTATTAGTGCCACCCAAGCCCTACCCACTGGGACTATAATTGGTGAGAAGGCAGAAAACTTATTTATGTGGTTCACCAATACAACCCCAGGAACTAGCATAACAATAGAAGATTATGGATACCTAATAAATACGTGTTGTATTAATGAATGATGCAGTGGGTGTAGTCTATCCATTAACTGAATCAGTTATTAAAAAAACATGTAATACCATTCATAGTTATAAGTACTGGTGATACAAAATACAATCTTCTGGGACACACTAGAATATTTTCTATAATAAATGTAATGTAATAATAACAAAAACAAAACTTTATCCATATCTTGTTTAATCTTTATAACAGCATTATGAGCTAGGTAATTTTGTTTGCATATGGAAAATAAACAAAGTGAGACAAAGGGAGGTTAAATAACTTCTCTAAGTTTAGGAAGCAAGTGTCAGGACCTAAGTAGTCAGATTTGAGAATCGGTCAAGTGCCATTTCTTTACAGCAATTGTTTTTTGGTGAGGGGGAGCGGGTTGTAGTTGTTTCTGTGCCTCTATTTATTTTGATAAGTGAACATTAGTTTGAGAAGCAAAGAGAACTTATGAAGGGCTATTGCATAAGGGAGGTAGGTGTATTGTTGCTCTTAAAGCTTTCACAACTTGTGTGGGTGTGGTGAAGGTAGATGATTGATATAATTGCACTGTGAACAGAACATTCTGAAAGTTTAAAGGAAGTTGTGATTTATTCTGTCCTCAGAAAGTGAGTAGTCAAACAAGCTGAGTTTTGAAGGATAGAATAAACAAAGGTATAGAAGCAAGAGTATGAATGACTAGTCACAGTCCAGGCTAGTCAGGACATGGGCTGCTTGGGGAATTTTTAAAAACATGAGACAGCAAAGTAAGGTAAAGTTTTATGTATCTTGTTAGAAAATTTCAGTATTATTCTGTGGCAATGTGATAGCAGTGAAGAGTCCAACAAAACCTTGATTCCACCTCTTCAAATGAAACTGTTAAAATTTGTTCAAATGACATCCCATGTGGAATGCATATGTAGAAAGCAAACTTAAAGAACCAGAAAATAAGCAAAAGCTACTTTGTTAAAGGAGATCCATCCCCTTCAACTATCTCTCAATTTGTTGAGTTGCCCCACTGGTATTTCCTGGGGAGCCTACAACTGCAGAAGAAGAGTTTAAAACCCTCCCTGGTGGACACTGGAAGGAAAGCCCATGACTCTGTAGGAAAAGAAGGGCTTTCTCGAGCCTATATCTCACTCCTGAAATCCAAACTAAACCTCTCCTCAGCAATGTCTAATAGACATCTCTAACACATACTTAAATTAAACTCTTGATTTCCTTTCGTGTGCCCCACAACCAAAAAATCCATTTCCCTCCATCTGCCCCATGCGTAAATGTCTCTACCATGCTAATGGCTGTGAAGCCAAACCCTTGATCCCTTCTTTTCTCTCACCTCATATTTATTCTGATCTGCTCAAAATTTTTTCAACCTTACCCCATAGCATGTAGCATAAAATACAAACTGATAATTATGAGCATCATTGAATGCTGTGGATGATTTGAGCAGACCCCTGCCTTCTTCTCCATCACTGTTTTGTAAGTCTCACTGGTTGCTTTTCTTCTTGGAACATGCCAACCTGCTTCCCTCCTCAGGGCTTTTGCACTTGATAGTCCTTCCAATCTATTTCAATCACTGTAGTGGGGTTTCTTATTATTTGAATGCATTCATAATGTCTGGAGCTCCATTGCTGACCTGATAGAATAAGAACTATTATGTCTTGCACACTCATGAATGTTATTTCATGTAGTTCTTATGTCTTATAAATCCTCCAGTCCAGGGTGTGTGCGTGTGTGTGTATGTGTGTGTGCGTGTGTGTGTTATTCTCTAGGGAACCTGGACCTGATCCTGGAGACTAAAGGGTTTTAAAGCAGGAGAAAATTTGCATTTTATATAGATTTCTCTGTCAGGCACTTGGAGGTTAGTTTCATCTCCATTTAACAGATGAGTTCAACAAATATCCCAACTATAAGGAAGAAAAAACCAGACTTGAATCCCAATTTTCTAACTTCAACCTCACAGTTATTCCCTTTCTTGTGTCAATGGAATGGATTTCCTTCAGTTAAATGTCTGTTTATTCTTTCCTTTAAAATAATTTACTAAAATGTTCACAAAGTGCTTTTCTAGATCCTGGGAATTGAGAAATAAAGAAGATTCAGTCCCTGCCCTTGAGAGTTCACAGTCCTCTTAATGTTTTAGCTCCAATTTGATTCCTGATACTCTTCTATTTCTCTCCCCAATGATGTAACTGAATCCTTTCCCCACTCCTCCCTGGTGAGAGGATCCTTTTGTAGCATTTGTATGGTAATTGCCCATGTTTTGGTTTGAGAGGCATCTGACCATTCCTGTGGCAGCTAAATTGGGTTGCAAGACAAATAGAAATAAGATCAACAGCTACACTTGACGTTCATTGTTCCTACATCATGAACAAGTGTTCTAAGGTTTCTGTTTACACAAACCATCACAAAGTTTCCAAGAGAAGAGAAATTGAACCAGTAAGGCAATGGATCTTGTCCAAAGGAGCATTTGCTCAGAACACTCAATGACTTCTTTAATGCTTAAAAAAAGGAGGAAAAGAAAACATTTATGCATTCTTAGAGTTTTAAGCATTTTTTTCACTGTGTCATCTCTGAAAATATTGCATTAACCCAAGGTCATAATAACATTTTTTGAGGACTATTTTCACTATAGAAATCATGATCTTATACAATGCACAGTGTGAGTACTATATAGCAGATGCCTAATATCAATAAATTGAATGATGGAAAGAAATAATTAATAGTGCTAAACACTTAAATAGGTGTTCCAGCTTTCTCAAACCACATTTTTTAAACCTCATGAGAACCCTGAGGTTAAGTGGAGAACAGGTGACCATGAGACAACTAAAGAAAATTAAAATACAGAAGCATAAATAATTTGTTTAAAGTATTGATGGCTATACTGGCATTAAAAACCAGGTCTCTGAATTTGCATACTATATCTTTCCCATGAAATTACACTCATGTGGTAGAGGCAACAAAAGCACAAGTTTGGAACTCAGACAGCTGTAAGTACAGACCTTTTTGTATATTACTTAATTTGTACCTTTAATAATAACTGTTATAATAAAAATAAAGCATACATTGGGGCTCTTCTGTATACTGTATCTAGGTTCATTCTTGCTACATTTTAATTTATATGACTGTTTTCGCCTGATATAGGGTCAAGAATCTTGGGTCAGAGATTTAAAAGTGATATTAATTCAGCTTTTAAGATATGAACTTGAACTCTTGTGCAGAATTCATGTACCGTTAACTTGTATCCTTCAGCTGTGCTAAGTGGTACAGAACACATGCTCTAAAGTTGGAGTCTAAATTCATGTCTTGACTTATCTTTCCATTGTGTGAACTTGGCAAGTTACTTGATATTTCCATACCTCATTTTCCATATGTATAAAAATTATAAGTATCTACATATGAAACTGTGAAGATTAACTGAGTTAATACAAGTAAAGCACCTAGAAACATGCCTGTCACATGCTTTATTCTCAGCAAATGTCAGCTAACATAGTAAATGTCACAATTATATTAATTAGAGTAACACTTCCTCTTTATGTGTGACTGCTTATTTAATTCCAGTAATTGGTAATTTTTTTAAAAAACTTAATTACTTTTATTATGTTTAATTATTTTGAAAGAGAGGACACATGAGGGCAGCCATTCCTCAGATATTCCACCTTCTATTGACCTACCAAACTGTCCCTTGTCTTACAGACTTAAGACAGTTGACAAAGGTAAAAACAGCCAACTTTGTTTTAACAGGTAATTGAAAGTTTTAAAATAAATTCAGCCTCCCTGAATATTTACGCTTTACTCTGTTATGAGAATAGATTATGCCAACACTATATTTGGAAAATATTTATGTGTGTTGAATTTTTCTTATTTAAATTCATTCAGTAAACACCTATTAAGCACCATGATTTCTTCCCTCAAGAAATTTATAGTACAATAGAGATAAAAGCATACCAATAAATAATTCTAACATACATTTCCCCTCTTAAGCTGATTTTAAGATAAAGCCTTGCATGCAGGTGGTATATTTGAATATATGAACCAGGAAGCAGGTGTGAGGTACATGGGAACTGAAAAAGGAAAGAAAAAACAATTGAAGCATGTGTTATAAAGTTGTTCACTGTTTTGAGTAACTGTTTCTTGGTTTTGTGGGACTGTCAAAGAAATATTGGGAAATCTGTTTAAGAGCTATCTGCCCAGGAGACAAAAGAGGGATGCGTTTATCCCTGAGTGCCTGTATTTCATTGGTCACTTGTGTCCCCTGACACCTTCACTGTCCTGCACTTTCTAATTGCATACTGTGAGTATTGAACTAATACCCACAGAGAGCCCATACTCTGGCATCAGAGAAACCATGGAGCAGAAATCAGGAAGTACATATCATGAATGCCACATGAAGCTTGTCAAAATTGAAGCAGATTTGGTTACCACTACAATAGTTGGTGTAAAATAAGAGGCTTTGAATATATAAAAATGTGCACAAGAGTTGTCTGATACAATCCACATCCTGCATCCTGTCAATCTGCTTGAGCTCTCCATTAAATGTAATACATCACAGGCCTACTTCAAGGGGCTGGCTAGCTATAATATCTGCAAAGACTTAGTACTGGGGAATTAAGTTAAAAAACTGATGTCCTTGTTGTCACAACTGGCCCCAAGGCAACAACTGATGTTCATTATCTCCCTCCTCCACTCTCCACTTCTTGTCACCCTCTACTTCATCTAGATTTTCCGGAGGAGTGATAATAGATCACCATACCTGAGACATTGAAGCCCTTACATGTCTTTCTCTTGTCAGGAAGTGAATGGAAGGTAGTTGCCCATTCATTATTAACATTGGGCATGGAATCAGCAAAAGATGAACCTGGTGAGTTCCCTGAGTTCCAGACATCTTCCTCTCTGCTTGTATTATATAGAAATAACCTTAGCTCTCTATGAAAATTGGGTGAATCACTCTCACCTTTTTAGTCATTTCATTCTTTGATTGCTGGTCTGATGGTATTTGGAACCAATATAATTCTTACTCCATCCTCTGGCAAAAGCTTTTCTTCCTGGGGAACTAGAGCCTCTGATAAAACAGAAGTTCAGGTTGTGAAGATAGCACAAATTCCACAAGTGGTATCCAAAAATGATGATGAAAAAGGGCAATCCTAGTCCTATCCCCTGCTTGTTTGACCTATCTAGTTTACTTGTTGAGGAGATAGCCTCACATACTTATTGTTGATTCAACACACATTCTATATTCTGGAAGAAAGCACCCCAAACTGACACTCAAAAACTTAGCCAGTGTTAACTTCAAGCTGGTACTTCAGGTGAACTTTGAACTGAACAGACAGTGATTCTAATATATCATTTGCTTAAGGATGGTGAGATGTGTGGTAAGATAAGTAAAGTATATTGCCATGCATGCAGTGTTGTGCATCTTTTATCATAAAATAGGTCACTTGCTCTGAAACAACATGTTTGGTGTATATGGCTGACAGATTACTTATTCTATGAGCTCTCAAATGGTGGTGCTACCAAGGCACTATGTGTAGAGAAAACAAACCTAAATCTAGCATAGATGATTTTGTTAAGGATAAGTCATTGCCCTTTTTAGGGTAGAAGGGATCTGATGTAATTGACTTGCTTTCAAAGTAGGAAGTTGGTTGTACCATATTAAGAGCCCAGTGTTGGCCTCTTTGCCAGTATATTGGACACTCAGCCATGGCAATAGCTAAATCAGTCTTGGTTAGAGGAATCCTGTGCTTTACATCAATGCAGGACTTCCATCACTGCTACCACATCTACCTTCATGGGTCCTCTGCACAAACAGTGGGGTTTCTAAAGGTAGAGACTAGCTAACATCTACTGTATCAGTCTGCCTATTGGTTCACTTCCCTGTAGTGAATACTCTGTGGGCATCATGTTAATACAAAGTCCTCAGATTTTGTGCCTACTTTCCCCCAATCTATTTTCATGCCACTTTGTCATATCTCCTTTTTCTGGATCTTGCTTCTTCCTAGCTACTTTCCTCTGGCCAGAATTCAGTGTGTATTCATACCATCACCTATTTCTCTAACCAAAAAAGGGATGCCAAGTATACCACTAAAAGAATTTCCAACTTGGTGTCCCCCCCCCACTGTCTTTCAAGAAATTCTTGGGTGGGGCAATAGTTCTTAAACATTTATATTACTAGAACATTTTCATAAATTTATCTATGAGTTAGTCCCAATATTCTTCCTCTTCCGTCAGATGGCCTTACGAAATCTTCCATGAGGCATGCTGTGACTTGAGAAATAAGCATCTTTTTTAAAATTTTATTGTTTTTTCAATTACAGTTGTCCCATTTTTCCCCCAATACTTCCCCCCACCCAGCCCACCCCCTCTCCCGCAATCATATCTCTCCCCGTTGTCCATGTCCATGAGTCATTCATACACATTCCTTGACTAAACCCTTCCCTTACTTATCCCCTTTCTCTCCCTCCCCCCTCCCCCCTTTTGACTGTTATTCTGCTTCTTGTCCTATTTAGTTTGTTTGTTTGTGTTGTTCTTTAGTTTCCTGTATTAGGTGATATCATATGGTATTTTTCTTTCTTTGCCTGGCTTATTTCACTAAGCATAATTCTCTCTAGTTCCATCCATGTTGTCGCAAATGGCAGAAGTTCCTTCTTTCTCTCTGCTGCATAGTATTCCATTGTGTAAATGTACCACAGTTTTTTGATCTACAGATGGGCACTTAGGCTGTTCCCAGCACTTAGCTATTATAAACAGTGCTGCTATGAACATAGGGGTGCATAAGTTCTTTTGAAATGGGGTTTTAGGATTTTGGGGGTATAATCCTAGCAGTGGAATCACTGGGTGAAAAGGCAGTTCCATTTTTAGTTTTTTGAGGTAATTCCATACTGTTTTCTGTAGTGGCTGCACAAGTCTGCATTCCCACCAACAGTGCAGTGAGGGTTCCCATTTCTCCACATCCTCGCCAGCACAAGTTGTTTGTTGATTTGTTGATGATGGCCATCCTTACGGGTGTAAAGTGTTATCTCATTGTGGTTTTTATTTGCATCTCTCTGATGGCTAGTGATGTTTTCTTCAATAAAGGTAGGTGTTATAGGAGTCTGGGATACCAATTTAAAAAATGTACTTGTGCTTTCTGGACTTGCCAGAATCAATATAAGATGTGTACAATGCATTGTCTCTGTCCCCATCCAATGTTGTTACTGCGTGGGTCTGTTACTATCTAGCTCATGATGGACAGCTTGGGTTTGTAGTAACTTACTTGATGCCCCAAGGCCTGACACTTGGTCTTTTCTAGGGTCATGTATGCCACCAGGATCAGCTTTTCATATGATGGGGAGTTCTCTGCCAGGAAAGCATAGCCTTCACTCAGATCCCTACAGATATAAGCTATGACACTCTTACTGGAGCTTTCCAAAGACCCACATTTTAATCCACCATGGATATTGTAGCACTTATCTAATTGCTGAACATTTTAAACCAAGTGTCTCTGACTCCAAGTAAGTACACTAACTGACCCATACTGCTAGAAGGAAGAGTAGTCTTGATAATGCCTTCTCCCACACCCATTCTTATTTACATGGGATAGGATTTGAAAGAAAAAGACATGGCACTCTCTCATCCATGAATAAGTCATTTGCTACTATGTGGCCAAGCTTATACCTCCTGCAAGGATTTTATCTCTGTCTAAACAGTAGCTAATTGTAGTTCTTGTATTAACCCAAACATATTTTCTATTCAGCCCATACAGCTGACCCCAAACAACTCACAGATTTATGGTTGCAGAATTTAATTTATCTCAGTTCATGCTCAAGGATCAGTACCATGGTTCAGGCAACTTAAGATAAACATGCAATCAATACACTGGGGAAAACAATTTTCATTGAGTTAGGTCTGACACTTGTATTTGACTAACTTCTTGCCTCTGAATCCAAAAGTCACCCATTTTTCTCTATCATGTCAACTTTTTAAGGTACAGGCTACCCTCCCTTTGTCCCCAAAATCATACAAAATATACATACAAAGGAAAATAAAAATAAATTACCTGTAATATACTGTTTATTTAGAGTTATTTTATTCATATAAAGGCTATATATTGTTACTGTAAGTCAAATTGTGTACAAGTTGTAAAGTTCTGCTACCAAACATACATATTAAGGTATTTTATCTTTTCAAATGACAGGCTAGGAAATGCCAAAATGAGATCCTTGAAACAGCCTCCTTCAGGTGGCAAAGCTTTGACAAATTGCTTCATGAGACCCAGTTTTATGTGCAGAGGTGGGAATAGAATGTTCTTTCAGTGAACAAGTGGCTTATGTAGAATGTTTGGATCACCAGGTTTGAGGCCAGATCTTGGTGGCCAATTCAATTCCACCCAATGCTTCTCATGAGCTCTGCTGTCCCACATACACAGAAAACAGGGATACTTGGTGTATCCACATTGCTGACCAAGAAGAAAACAGACCCTTTCAAGGTCAACACAGATGATCCAATTGTGCTTGTGATATTGCAACAGATCAATGACTCTCTTTATGTCTTCATATTCTTCACAAAAACAAACTGAATGGCCAACTGGGATGGTACCAAATAAATTGCCATTGTGGAGGAAGGTACAGTTCAAGCTCTGCTTTGAGCTATCGATGAACAGTCACCAGAGAGCTGCATTACAGATTGGAATTCCCAATTCCTCCATTAAACCATGTATCTTATGGCAATACACAAAGCCACTGTCACTTCGAAAGTACTGCAGAAAAGCATTTTCTCTTGCTTGAAAGTAGGATGCCTTTGCTCCTTTTTCAGGCAAGTTTTTCTCATTCAGTCTTGATGCTAGGAGTTCTGAAGCCTTTTTGGATAGTCCCAAATCTCATGCCAAATCATTCAACTCATGCTGATCAAATCCCTTACAAACTGAGTCATCTTCAGTTTCAAAATCTTTATCATTGCTGTCACTTAGATCTTCACCATACTTCTGTTTTTAGAAAGAGGGTAGTTCAATGAAAACTGGCACTGGGATTTCAGCTAAATGAGGCACTGGGCCTTTAGCTGATGGTAGACTAGGATAGTCTATTTTACATTTATTTTTCTTGTTATATCCTGACATTTTCACTATACAAAAGTAACAGTCACTTGAAAGATCTCTGGGCTCTTGCCAAAACATACGTATATCAAACGGCAGTTTATCATGTGTTCCCTTCATCCACATCCGTAAACTCTCGACACACTGTTTGCACACCTTGTGAGGGGCCCAAGACTTATCTTGATCAACAAGTTTTACCTTAAAATATGCAAAATAGGCTTGCCTGACTAATGCGCTGATTTTTGTCCTTTGGGAATGGTGAAACTGCCACAGATATAACAAAATGAATCAGGGTTATTTAGGCACTTACAATGAAAAATAGCAGAAGCAGACATGATGTGAAGGAGAGGAAATAGGTACATATGTAAATAAAAAAATAAATTCTGCTAACTCCTTGTATACAGACAAGAACTTGAACTACACTTTGGAATATGATTCACTATATAGAACGGCACACAACTTCTCACCACACTGTCTCGTGTAACTGAATGGCCTAGACAAGTATGAACCTGTTGCTGGTCTCCAAGGTCATCCCCCAGCCCTCCCCACTCGAGGGAGGTTTGCTCTCAGCCAATAGGAGAGTGCTAGTGCTTCCCTTGATCTAGGCTCAATTCAGCCTTGAGTGGTCGCATTAAGATAAGCTGTAGAGAAAAACTTGACGTGATAGAAGAAAACTAACTACAGTTTTGAAATCAGCATGCCTATAAAAGTCGAAAACAACTGAAAAATTGAACTCAACAAGAATGACGTTAAAAATTGTTCCCATGTGTAATTATGCAATCCAGCCTGGCTGAGATTAACCCATGCTATACACTAGAGGTTGGCAAACTTTTCCATTAGGGGCTACATAGTAAATATTTTAGGTTTTGTTAACAATATGGTCTCTGTTGCAACTACTAAACTTTGCTGTCATAAGATAAAAGCAACTACAGACCATGCATAAATTAAAGTACATGGCTTCCTTTAAGAAAAGAAAAACAAACACCTTAATGTACCAAATTAAGCAATGGATAAGATTTAGCCAACAGCTTTACAGCAAGCTGACCCCTGCTATATACCATCATCTCTCCATGTATTTGTAGCTCTTCTGAACCAAAAACAGGTGGAGATTTTGGTAACTGTAATGCTACAACTTGTGAGGAGTTATGGCCATCTTAGAGATGATCAGTTCTCCACTTACCACCATTAATGCCATTTGATTGCTCCTGATGGGTGAGTGAGCCAGTTCTATGGTCTAATTCTGAGAGCTGTCTCTATTTTTTCTTTTTTAAATTTATTTTTATTGTTTTTCTACTACAGCTGTCCCACTTTTCCCTCCATTTCTGCCCCCCACCCATCCCACCCCTTCTCCCACAGTCAATCCCCACCTCGTTGTACATGTCCATGGGTTATTTATACTAGTTCCTTTACTTAACCCTTCCCCTACTTATCCCCCTTTTCTCTCTCCTCCCTCCCCACTGATAACTATTATTCTTTTTCTTGTTCAATTTTGTTCATTTGTTTGTGTTGTTCCTTAGTCTCCTGTATCAGGTGATATCATATGGTATTTTTCTTTCTTTGCCTGGCTTATTTCACTAAGCATAATTCTCTCTAGTTCCATCCATGTTGTCACAAGTGGCAGGAGTTCCTTCTTTCTTTCTGCTGCATAGTATTCCATTGTGTAAATGTACCACAGTTTTTTGATCCACTCACCTACAGATGGGCACTTAGGCTGTTTCCAGCACTTGGCTATTGTAAATAGCACTGCTATGAACATAGGGGTGCCTAAGTTCTTTTGAATCGGGGTCTCAGGATTCTTTGGGTATAAATCTAGCAGTGAAATTGCTGGTTCAAAGGGTGGTTCCATTTTTAGTTTTTTGAGGAAATTCCAAATTGTTTTCTGTAGTGGCTGCACCAGCCTGCATTCCCACCAACAGTGCAGTAGGGTTCCCGTTTCTCCACATCCTTGCCTGCACTTGTTCTTTACTGATTTGTTGGTGAAGCCCATTCTGACTGGTGTAAAATGGTATCTCATTGTGGTTTTTATTTGCATCTCTCTGATGGCTAGTGATGTTGCACATTCTTTAATATGCCTATGGACCCTCGGTATATCCTCCTTGGGGAGTGTTTGTTCAGATCCTTTGCCCATTTTTTAATTGGGCTGTCTGTCTTCTTGGTTTTGAGACATGTAAGCTTTTTATATTTTTTAAAGATCAATCCCTTGTCTGAGGTATCATTGGCAAATATGTTTTCCCATATAGTTGGTTCCCTTTTCATCTTGCTGATGTTTTCTTTTCTTTCTTTTTTTAGTATATTTTACTGACTATGTTGTTACAGTACTTCCAATTTTTTTTCTCCTTTGCTCCCCTCTGCCTGGTACCCCCCTTTCCTCCAGCAATCCCACCCCTCTTAGTTCATGTCCATAGGTCATGCATATAAGTTCTTTGGCTTCACCCTTTCCTATATTATTCTTAACTTCCCCCTGTCTATTTAGTACCAACTGATTATGTTTCTTAACCCCTGCACCATATCCCCATTTCTCCCCCTCCCCCCTCCCAGCTGATAACCCTCCAAATGATCCCCATACCTATGATTCTGTTCCTATTCTGGCTTGCTTAGTTGGATTTTGTTTTTATTTTTTAGATTCAGTTGTTGATAGTTGTGAGTTTGCTGTCATTTTAGTGTTCATAGTTTTGATCTTCCTTTTCTTAAGTAAGTCCCTTTGACATTTCATATAATAATGGCTTGGTGATGATGAACTCCTTTAGCTTCACCTTGTCTGGGAAGCACATCATCTGCCTTGCTGGATAGAGTAATCCTGGTTGCAGGTTGCCTTTCATCACATTGAATACTGCTTGCCAGTCCCTTCCTGCCTGCAAAGTGTCCTTTGAGAAATCAGCTGGTAGTCCTATAGGCAGTCCCCTGTAGGCAACCCTCCACCTCTCTCTTGCTGACCTAAGGACTCTCTTTATCTTTCACCTTGGCATCTCAATCATGATGCATCCTGGTGTGGTCTCCTCTGGGTTCAGCTCGCCTGGGACCCTCTGTACTTCCCAGACCTGTATGTCCATCTCCTTCACAAAATTTGGGAAGTTTCCCTCATTTTTTTCAATTTTTGCTTCCTCATTCTACACTGGTTGACTGTTTTATTCTTCCTTATGTTCCAAATCATTGATTTGAACCCTGGTTTTCTTCCCTTCACCATTGGTTTTCTGTGGATTTTCCTTCGTTTCACTTAGCATAGCCTTCATTTCTTCTCTTATGTGTTTGCCATACTCAAGCATATCTGTCAAGACTGTGAGTGTCTTTACAACCAGTGTTTTGAATTTTTCATCTGTTAGGTGTCTATCTCCTCATGTGTTAGGTTGGCTATTTCCTCATCACTTTGTTCTCTCACTGGAACCTTGATCTGTTTCCCCTTTTGGGCCATACTTCTCTGTCTCCTCATTCTGACAGGCTCTTGTGTTTGTTTGCCTCTGTGCACCAGGTAGAGCTGTTGCTTCTGTTACGTGGTAAGGGGTGAAACCTTAGGGATTCGTCAGTACAGGGTGACCTATTTCACCACATTGTGGCATTGTATGTGGGGGAGGGGTCCAAGAGGCAACAATGCCGCATTCCCAGCACTCACTCCCCTTCCAGGCACCTCTTCCGCCTCTGCATGGGACCGGCGCCTCTCTAGCTGTTGCTCTGGCTGTCGTTCTCAGAGTGGGCGGACCTGAGGATGTTCCAGGACCATGGGGGCCCTTTAAACAAGCGAACTCTGCTGAGAGATCAGCAGTTTCCTCCTCTGCCCCAACCCCCACTGGTCTGCACAGTCAGAAGCGATGAGGCCCAACCTTCCCCAGTGCTGGGACCATGAGCCGTGAGGTCCAGTGAGGAGCTGGGAACACTCCCCAGGTATCCCTCCTAACTTTTTAAAATGTGTGACTGCACTTTTCGCTGGCCCACCACCGCTGCCGCTGCTGCTGTCACCACACCGTGTCCTCTCCGCCCCTCCCACCTGTCTGGATTAGTATTTCCTCTCCATACCCTTGCTTGCTGGACTTCCATGCAGCCCAACCTTCTGGAACTCCTGGTTGTCTCCAGCCTTCAGGTAGTTGTATTCCTTCCCAGTTGTGGAGGGAGACGCAGCATGTCTGTCTACACCTCCATCCCAGCCAGAATTCTTGCTGATGTTTTCTTTTGCTTACCAGAAACTCTTTAGTTTGATGTAGTCCCATTTGTTTATTCTTTCCCTTATTTTCCTTGCCTTAGGATATTTATCAGTGAGAATATTGCTGCGTGGTATATCTGAAATTTTCCTGCCTATGCTTTCCTCTAGGACTTTTATGGTATCATGGCTTACATCTAAGTCTTTGATCCATCTTGAGTTTATTCTGGGGTGTGATGTAAGTTGGTGGTCTAGTTTCATTTTTTTTGCACGTCCCTGTCCAGTTCTCCCAGCACCATTTGTTGAAGAGGCTCTTCTCACTCCATTTTATGTTCCTTTCCCCTTTGTCAAATATTAGTTGACCATATAGACCTGGGTTTATTCTGGGCTCTCTATTCTATTCTATTGATCTATATGTCTGTTCTTATGCCAGTACCAGGCTGTCTTGATCACAGTGGCTTTGTAGTACAGTTTGATGTCAGGTATTGTGATTCTTCCTACTGTGTTCTTCAGTCTCAAGATTGCTGTGGCAATTCGGGGTCTTTTTTGGTTCCATGTAAATTTTTGAAGTATTTGTTCTAGGTCTGTGAAATATGTCACTGATATTTTAATAGGGATTGCATTGAATCTCTAAATTGCTTTGGGTAGTATGGACATTTTAATGATGTTGATTCTTCCGACCCATGAACATGGTGTATGTTTGCATTTATTTGTAACTTCCTTAATTTCTTTCTTCAGTGTTATATAGTTTTCCAAGTACAGGTCTTTTATCTCCTTGGTTAAGTTTATTCCTAGGTACTTTATTTTTTGGTTGCTATAGTAAATGGGATTTTTTTTCTAGTTTCTATCTCTGAATTTTATTGTTGGTGTACAAAAATGCCTTCGATTTCTGGATATTGACTTTGTATGCTGCTATATTAACAAATTTACTTATTATGTCAAGTAGTTTTTTAGTGGAGTCTATAGGGTTTTCTATGTACACCATCATGTCATCTGCAAATAATGGCAGTTTTATTTCCTCTTTTACAATTTGGATGCCTTTTATTTATTTTTCTTGTCTGATTGCTGTGGCTAGAATTCCAACACTATGTTGAATAGGAGTGGAGAGAGTGGACATTCTTGTTTTGTTCCTGATCTCAGAGGGAACGCTTTTAGTTTTGTCCATTGAGCGTGATGTTGGCTTCAGGTTTCTCGTATTTGGCCTTTATTATGTTGAGGTATGCTCCCTCTAGTCCCATTTTGCTGAATTTTTTTTTTATATCATAAATGGTTGTTGTACTTTATCAAATGCTTTTTTAGCATCCATTGATAGGACCATGTGATTTTTGTCTTTCATTTTGTTTATGTGTTGTATTACGTTTATTGATTTGTGAATATTAAACCGTCCTTGCATCCGTGGGATGAATCCCACTGGATTGTAGTGTATGAGCTTTTTAATATGTTGCTGGATCCACTTTGCCAATATTTTGTTGAGGATTTTAGCATCTATGTTCATCAATGATATTGGCCTGTAGGTTTCTTTGTTGTGTCTTGACCTGGTTTCGGAATTAGGGTAATACTGGCTTTATAAAAGAGTTTGGGAGTCTTCCCTCTTCTTGGATTTTTTGGAATAGTTTGAGAAGGGTAGGCATTAGTTCTTCCCTAAATGTTTTGTAAAATTCGCCTGTGAAGCCATCTGGCCCAGGGCTTTTGTGTGCCAGGAGTTTTTTGATTAGTTCTTCAATTTCACTAGTTGTTATCAGTCTATTCAGGCTTTCTGCTTCTTCTTGATTCAGTTTTGGAAGATTATATGTTTCCAGAAATTTGTCCATTTCATCTAGGTAGCCCATTTTCTTGTCATACAGTTGTTTGTAGTAATTTCTTACAATCCTTTGTATTTCTGTAATATCTGTTGTGATTTCTCCTCTTTCATTTCTGATTTTGTTTATTTGAGTCCTCTCTCTTTTTTTCTTGATAAGCCTGGCTAAAGGCTTGTTGATTTCGTTTATCTTTTCAGAGAACCAGCTTCTGGTTTTATTGATGTTTTGAATTGTTTGTTTAGTCTCTATGTCATTTAATTCTGCTCTGATTTTGATGATTTCCTTCCTTCTACTCACTCTGGGCTTTGTTTGTTGTTGTTGTTCTAGTTCTTGTAGCTTTGGGTTAGATTTTTTATTTGAGATTCTTCTATCCTTTTTAGGTATGCTTGTATTGCTATGAACTTTCCTCTCAAGACTGCTTTTAAAGTGTCCCATAGGTTTTGGGCTGTTTTATGTTCATTGTCATTTTTTTCCAGAAACTTCTTGATTTCTTCCTTGATGTCATTGTACCCATTCATTATTGAATAGCATGGTATTCATTCTCCATGAGTATGAATGTCTTTGAGTTTTTTCCTTGAGGTTGATTTCTAGTTTCAAAGCATTGTGATCTGAGAAGATGCTTGATATAATTTCAATTTTCTTGAATTTGTTGAGGCTTGTTTTGTGTCCTACCATGTGGTCTATCTTTGAAAATGTTCCATGTGCATTTGAAAGGAATGTATATTTTGCTTCTTTGGGGTGAAAAGTTCTATAAATATTAACTAAGTCCATTTGATCCAGAGTGTTATTCAATGCTTCAATATCCTTGGTGTTTCTTTGCTTCGAAGATCTGTCTGTTGTTGACAATGGGGTGTTAAAGTCCCTTACTATGAGTGTGTTGCTGTTGATATTCTTCTTGTAGTCTTCCAATATTTCCCTTATATATTTGGGTGCTTCTATGTTGGGTGCATATATGTTTACCAGGGTTCTATCTTCTTGATGAATTGTTCCCTTAAGTATTATGAAATGCCCTTCTTTGTCTCTTTTTTTGGCCTTTGCTGTGAAATCTGATTTGTCTAATATAAGTATTGCTACCCCAGCTTTTTTTCATGTCCATTTGCTGGCATACTTTTTTCCATCCCTTCACTTTCAGTCTGTATAAATCTTTTGTTTTGAGGTGTGTCTCTTGTAGACAGCATATATGTGGGTCATGTTTTCATATGCAATCCACTACCCTATGTCTTTTGATTGGAGCATTTAATCCATTTACATTTAAGGTTATTATTGACATGTATTTATTCATTTCCCTTTGTACCTGTGTTCCTCTCCCTCCCTCTTTTTCTTCTTTTTCTTAAAGCATTGCCTTCAGCATCTCTTGTAATGCTGATTTGGTGGAGATGTATTCTTTTAGTCTTCCTTTGTCTGGGAAACTTCTTATTTCACCTCCCATTTTGAAAGAAAGCCTTGCTGGGTAGAGTATTCTTGGTTGTTGGCCTTTGTTTTTCATTGCTTGAAATATTTTTTGCCATTCCCTTCTGGCTCATAGTGTTTCTGTTGAGAAGTCAGTTGATAGTCTTATCAGAGCTCCCTTGTAGGTTATTTGCTCTTTTTTCTCTTGCTGCCTTTAGGATTCTCTCTTTGCCTTTGAATGTTGCCATTTTAATTATAACGTGTCTTGAAGTGGACCTTTTTGTGTTCATCTTCATTGGGACCCTCTGTGCTTCCTGGACTTGCATGACTTTTTCTCTCATCAAGTTAGGAAAATTTTCTGTCATTACGTCTTCAATCAGGTTTTCTCTCCCATGCTCCTCTTCTTCTCCTTCTTGTATCCCTATGATACAGATATTGTTTTGTTTCATCTTGTCCTGCAGTTCTCTTAAACCATCTTCATTATTTTTCAATATATTTTTATTTTGTTGTTTTGTCTGGGAATTTTTTTTCCAAGTTGTCCTCTAACTCACTGATCTGATCCTCTGCTTTGTTTAACCTGCTTTTGTTTGATTCTACTGTGTTTCTCAGTTCATAAATTGTATTCTTAATTTATTCCTGGTTCTTATTGATAGTTTCTTTGTCCTTTTTTATGCTGATGTAGTTCTCAGTAAGTTCCTTGTAGTTTCCCTGGAATTCTTTGTAGTTCCCCTGGAGTTCATTATAGTTTTCTCTGAGTTTGTCAAGTTGCTTCCTTATAATTATTCTTTTGAATTCCATGTCTGATAGTTTGCTTACCTCTGTTTCATCTAGCACTCTTTCTGGGGACTCCTCTTTTCCATTCATTAGGAGGTTGTTTCTTTGTATCCCCATTTTGGATGCTTCTTCTTGTTTGTTTTTGTTTCTTAGATTTGTCTGCTTTGATTTCCTGCCTTCATGGTATGAGATTCTGTATAGGAGACCTGAGGGATTCAGTGGTGCAGTCTCTTTGATCACCTGAGCTTGATACACTTGGAACACCCTTTATGCCATTTGTTTAGCTGTCTGGTTGTGTTTCAGTTACTCTTTGGTGGGACCTTCCATTTGGCTAGCTGATTGAGAGTCACTCTGCCCACCACATCTTGAGTTCTTTTGTGGAGATCCTGTTAAAACATAAACACACAACCCAGGCAAGAAACCCACACCCTCAAAAATATCCTCCACCTACAATCACACTATCAGCAGCAAATGAGCCAGTATTAATATATATGTAAAGAGGTTAAGACTATTATCCTAAAGGAAAACAGATAAGAGTTGGATAACTGAAAGAAAGATTACTTTTTAGATGGAAGATGGTAGAATAATAATAGTAGCAAGTAGGATGAATGCTATGTGAGACAGCAAGTAATATTTACATTGTATGTTGAAAAAGGGGGGGAAGAATGCAGAATGGAGTGAGAACGTGGAAGTGTATAGTATTAGGTTTATAAGAAGTTATATGTTATATATTTAGTGTGAGAGGAAGGATAAGCAAAACAGAAAAACAAAAAAATTAAAGAATAAGAAGAGGAAGAGAAGGTAAGAAACAAATTAAAGGAGCTTTTCCCCAGTACAAACTTTGGGCTCTGTCTTCTTTTTCTGGATCCACCCCTGGTCAAAATTCCATGGGTTTCAAATCGTTTCTGGCTGTCTGTCTGTGAGGAGATCTGGCTGGATTCTGAGGCTACTATTT
Source organism: Furipterus horrens (assembly GCF_987537825.1). Classification (NCBI taxonomy): domain Eukaryota; kingdom Metazoa; phylum Chordata; class Mammalia; order Chiroptera; family Furipteridae; genus Furipterus; species Furipterus horrens. The sequence continues at coordinate 38,283,589 of NW_028327174.1, forward strand.
TCTCATTCATGAGCCTGCCGCAGCTCTCTGATGTGAGCCGCACTGAGTCAGATCCCCTCCACACTGGTCCTGTGGCACCCTCTAGCACTCCTCAGGCTTGTCTAGCAATGCTACTCTGTTGGCAAGCCAGTGCACATGCCCATAGTCCCTGCCCAGCCTTGGGTCCTGTCTCTGCTCCTCCTCCAAAAAGTCTCTGTGTTGCCTCCAAGCTGCAGCTCTGGCCTGCATCCCTGCCTGGCATAGCCTCAGTGCACTTGTGAGAGCCCAGAGTTGCCTGCCTGGGGTACCTACCAAGTCTGGGGTTCTGCCGTAGCTTTCCTGTATGGGACCCTCTCCACAGCTCAGTTCTGCTTTTTGTTTGGTGGAGCCTTGATGTATGCACACGTGCAAGCACCATGTTGCCTGCCCGGGGTCCGCACCGAGTCTGGGGTTCTGCCACAGCTGTCCCACATGGGTCCCTCTCTGTAGCTCAGTTCTCAGAACTGTCTCTTAAGGACCACCTCTCTGCTAACTGAATTGATAGAGGTCCCTGAAAGCAGAGGCTGAGACAAGAACTTGGGTGACGATTATTTTATTTGGGATATGATATAGGGGTGAAGTAATGTGAAGAGTCAGACAAGAAAGGAGCAGAAGAACATATGAGGAAACATTACCAAAGTCTGTACAATTGGTAATGAAAACATTAAGAGAAGCATGCAAAATATTTCCTAAAATTGTCACTTAATAGGACAAAAAATGGGAGGCTGTGATCCTTAAACACCAGCTCTCACCCCATATTTGTTCACAAAAATTAAGTACCCTAAATTCCTGGATGGAGCTTGTGCATGGGCCAAGCAATGTCTTAGAGGCTCCTGAATAGCTGGGAAAAGACACATAACAAAGTAGAAAGACACACAGTGCACTTTGGAAGTGGGATGCCATCACTGCAAGGCAACTCTAAGGTCATGTTGAACTCTCATCACAAGTATGGCTGAAATCAGAGGTGGGCTAGGGAAGTGACCCAGGTAGGTGTCAGAGGTATATTTAAAGGTGAGATGACATAGAAAGGAAAGTTTATTCATCTAAATGAATATAAATACCAAGATGGCTTCACAGACCAATAAGGTGGAAAAGTAGGAGGACCAAACCTAAGACCAATTGTCTAAACTGCTTTCACTTCTTATGTCAAACTACGTCCAACTTATGACCCAGGGTATTAAGCCACTTTAAGACAAAGTAGATTCAAGGACGTTTCCACTTCTGAGTTCAAAATGAGGAGTGTCTATTGGTTGCTCCACTGCCTTCACAAAGCCATAGACACTCAGGCCTGAACTGCTACCCAGAGGGACCGTCTCCTCTGCTAGTGCCAGATGAGCCGGGTCTAAAAGTCAGCACCCAGCTGCCTTCCTCCTGTTTTGTTCTGCAGAACAAATAGATCACTGCTTAGAAAACCAGAAGCTCCTTCCTCTATTTTATTTTCAATTCTACTCCCAAAGAGCCTCAGGATAATGATGAGAGGAGAAAAGGAGAAAGTTACAAAAACCTCTGTTAGTACTTTGATATTCAAACCCAAGATAAGGCCAAAAATAAACCAATCATTAAGAATAAGAAGATTAGTGTAATACTGTGTTAAAAAGAAAAAAAAACCTGGCCACTGTGACTCAAGTTAGTAGAGCACCATTCCACAAAGTGAAAAGTTGCCAATTTGATTCCCAGTCAGGGCACACACCTGGGTTGTGGATTTGGTCCCTGGTCAGGGCGTGTGTGAGAGACGACTGATGGATGTTTCTCTTTCACATCATCAATGTTTCTCTCCTGGTCTCTCTCCCTCCTTTCTCCCTCTCTAAAAATTAATAAGCATGTCCTCAATTGAGAATAAAAAAAACAGAAAAAACTATAATAATAAATCTAAGTGTGAAAATTTAAGGACATTATCACATAAATTATGCAGTTATATTTTTAAATATTACTATCCTCTTATATTTAAAAAAACCTAAGAATATAAAAAATAATCACAGTATAAGTGCAAGTATGAAAAGACAGAATATAAAACATCCTATACAATTGCTGAGTATTTTAGACAAGTGAGGTGATACATTTTCTTGTCACTATAGGATTGATCTTAGTGAGGGTCTTTCAAAAACACCACAATGAAGTGGAAAGAGCCTATTCACAGGAATGATCACTTATAGAAGGTGGAGCCAAGGGTTTTTGTTGGTGGATCCCGGACTTACATGCCTTGGAGATTGAAGAACTGAAACATTTTGTCCCCTCTACTGACAACAGACCAGAGGTCAAAGATGCACAAAGCTCCAGCCAACTCAGAACTGGACACTTCCAAAGTGTCCACTGAGCTTATCAGAAATTTTGTTGTACACAATGGATCACAATCTAGGAGCATGATGACTAGTTGTTCTAAATAATGTTGAGAAAACTGGGGCACACTCATAAATATAGAAACAGAAGTAATGAAAGTCTTTCATAGTGTAGGAATGCAACTAGCAGTGACTAATGTCTTGTGGTTCTTTCTAGGATAATAAAACGTAATGTTTATAGAGTTTGGCCTGAAAATGATTTCAGCTATTTCAGGAACACAGTCTTGGACAATCTGTTGACACCCTGGCGAAAGAAAGACCATTCTCAAATAGTAAATCAGTCTCAGAAGGTAAGGAATCCTGATTTCTTGAAATAAAGAGAGCATAATAGATCTGAGGGGAAGCCAACTCTGAACAAAAAGAAGAAAGGGAAGACAATATTTGTAGGCTAGGATTTTGAAAAGATTATATGGAAATTTTGTAATTGGAAGATCCTTATTTCTGGGGTGGAGGTCAGCAGCATTGAGTTTCATTTTGAATTCTTGGAGTGATCTAAAATGTTTCCCCACTTCATTTGACTTTTTCTAGGGTTCTCCTTGGGCACTTACACACTACCTCAGGAACAGCTGCAGAGGGATAAATCAGCAGCCCTACGCCTCTGAAATTATTGGATGAAATTTGTCCTTTAGTTTAGTTTGGTTTAACGTTCTTTTAATTCAAGAACAAGTTTAGACTTTGTTAGAATTATTATCAATTTTTTATTCCTAGCCTAAGACGAATTCAGATCCTAAAAATTATAGAAACCCTAAATTCTGTTGGTGACAAGTCCCTGCATCAGAAACAAAATTGAAAGAAATCTGTTAAAAAAAAAAAAGAACATGTGCCCCTTGAAATTGTTAAAAGTGTCAGGATAGACATGCCCCTAACTGAAAAAAAAAAAAAACAAAACTAAAACTAAAAATTACCATTTATTTGCATTCAATTTTTAAATAATTAATATTGTCCCAGTGATATTTTGTTCATAAGAATTTGCTCAGACTGCTTTCTATTTAAGGTTTTGGCAACACTTGTAAACATCACCAGGGCTTGGGAGTAGCAAGTCTTCATGCTGCCCTCAGAACCACTGACCTGCTGATAGTTCTTTGGCCAACAGTCAGAGAACTATTGACTGGATGGCTCTTCCATTTAGTGTGGCTCTGTTTTTAGTTAATTCTCAGTGAAAAACAGGTGACCTAAACTCTGAAACTTCTTTTATGGAGCAAATGACTTACAAAAAAAGTTACATGTTATTAATATTATATAGAAGCATCACAGTTTCATTTAGTCATCTACTTCCTTGGCAAAGAAAGAAGAATCCAGTTCAATTACTGGCTATCGCCAAATGGAGGAATTTCTACCATAACATCAAAACATTAGTCATAGCAAGTAACTAAGATTAACAATTTAGTTCTTTGAGAAAGTTATCTAAATAAATTACTCCCCATTATATGTTTTAGTGTTAAATGTTCAAAATTCTTTCCTTGTATTAATTATAGAGAATAAGGACCTTTATGATTTTAATAATATATCTAAAATACAGCAACAGCAATAACTCAAAACAAATGTCAAAGTGAGCTGTTCATTTAAAAATGTACACATACCATTTGATAATGATGCTGGAGGTGATTTAGAAGATTTTCAGTTTGTTCAGGCCAATAATTTTTCAAGGCACAGTATTATTTCATGTATTCATTTATTATAAATATTTATTCTACATTTATTGTACAAATTTATTCTAAATTTATTCTACAAATTGACTAAAATAGAATAGGAGTTAAACAAATAGATTAAAGAGGGAGTGCCTGTAATATGAAAGTTGCAATGGAAGGTCCTATAGAGGTGGCTAATTGTCACTCTCAGAGATAAAGGGACTTCATCTTTAATAGAACTGTAACACAGTATCTACCATACCAGGAAGCATGTGGTTAGTGCTCCCAAAAGAAACTCCAACTGATAAACTCTATGAGGGATGAAAAAATAAGGGAGTATATGAAAATAGCAGTGACTAATGAGCAAGACTTCACTGGATAAAGAGAAAGAGCATATTTTGGGTGAGACATACTTGAGCAACCATATATGAACAGGAATATGCACAACATATTTTGAGACTAGCAAGGAAAAACACTTAGGTTTCTGTAGAAGATAAACGGAGATAAGCTAGGGGCATGTATTGGTTGATATCTACTCTCCTGAAAAAGAAAACAAAGAATCCAATTCAACTACTGGCTACTAGAAGAATAGATAATGTATAAACAATTATGATAGTTTAAATCCAAGGATTTATTTGAAATTAAATTGTCAAGGGGATGAAATTGTTCTTGGGTTCCTGCAGTGTGCTCCATAGTATCTTAATGCTTTCCTCAATCCACTTTAAAATCTCCTTGCAGCTCCTCACTTCACAGGTAACCGAAAAATTCTGGTTAACATCTTCAACTGCTACATCAGAGATATTCTCTCTCTGTTAATTAGAATAAATTTATTATTAATGATGAAATAGGAAATTCAGGCATAAACAGTAGATGAAGGATTAGGGAGGGAATTAATTAGCCTTCCCAGATTCCTAAAATAAGTTACTATATGTAAGGTTAAGGTTTGCTCTCACTATTACTTGGGATCTTTTTTTTTTTTTTTTTTTTTAAGTAGAATATCTTTTTCTCCCACAGCTATGCAAATCCTAGTGGAAGTAAATCTCTAACTCTGCCGAAGATGAAAAACCCCATTAAGGAAGAAGTTCTCAAGCACCTACTGAAGGAGCCTGAGTAGTTAGCCCACATCCATTATAAACTAACTTTCTCCCTTCCATAGAAGCTGATTTATCCAGCCAACCTTCCAGCTACACATGGTCATGTCATAACCGTGGCCAAAACCGAAGCAGAAGTCTGCTGGAGTAATATGAGAACTTTTTGCTTTACTGATCAAGGGGAGAGCAATAGTTGGTGATGCTACTTTGTGACTTGAACATGAACCTCATGTTTGAAGCAGTAGCAGGTGTGGTGTGAAAATGAAGATAAGGTCAAGAGAACTTCAGAAATGCCACATGTGATGTCTTTGAGCTGCTAAACCATCATCAACTGCCACATTTTCTTGTTGTGTAGGAACATAAACTCTATCAGCCATTTGATGGCTGAATTTTCTGTTACTTGCAGTGAAAAGTACTCCTAACAATAAAAGGCCAACATCAGAATCTACTGAGAATTTTTCTTTAAATGAATTATTTATCTCAGCGTTGGGATCAGAAGGGAGTGGAAATGAGGCGCATTATCCAAATCATGAAGTTGCAATTCCAATCCCTACAGCACCCACCCTTACCTCCTCTCCCTATCTCTGGATTAAGTTTAGGTGAAGAGAGGAGTCTCTCAGTTTTTACCAAAATATATTTAGTAACCAAAGAAAGCTTCATATTCTGAATTCTCCTACCAGCTCAGAAATATCCACTCACAATGAAGCACATGTATAAGCATCATTCACAAAGCAAAATTATTGAACACCACCTAGGTATAGATATTTTGTTACTAATTTCACATATGTTATTCATAAATTTCAAAAAGTTTAATTTATTAAAATTAAATCAAATTTAATTGAGCAGAATTATATACAATAAAACACACTCATTTCGGGTGTAAAATTCAATGAGTTTTGATAAATATACATTTATATAATCACCACTACAGTAAAAACAGAAAAATTCTCAAGTCCTAAAATGTTATCTTCTGTCCGTTCATGATCAATATTCCTCAATGCCAGCCCAAGCAACTATTAATTTGCTTTCTGTCACTACAGTATATTATTTCCTTCCCTTTTACTCACTTTGGGTTTAATTTAATTTTCTTTTTTTTATTATATAAGTTTCAGGTGTATAATACTAATTTGCCATCTGTACACACTGTAAAGAGATCAAACCCAAAAGTCTAGTTATTATCCATCATGATGCAATTGACCCTCTTTACCTCTCTTCCCACTCCTCAACCCTTTCCCTCTGGGAACCACCATTTTTTTCTCTGTAAGTTTGTTTCTGCTTTGTTTTATATATTTGGTTTTTTTAAAATTATCATTAGATTCCACATATGAGTGAAATCATACATATTTGTCTTTCTCTGCCTGTATTTCACTTAGCAGTGTACTCTCAAAGTCCATCTATACAGTTGTAAATGATAGGATTTCAATCAAGTAGTGTACTATTGTGTATATATGTATATACATCATATCCATTCATCCATTGATGGACATATAGGTTTTTTTTCTATCTTGGTTATTGTAAGTAATACTTCAATAAATACAAGAGTTCATATATCTTTTTAACTAGTATTTGATGGTGTTGAGATAAATATGTAGAAATAGAAGAGCTGGATTATATGCTTGTTCTATTCTTAATTATTTGAGGAACATGCATACTGTTTTCTATAGTGGCTGCACCAATTTACAACCCCACCAGAAGTGTACAAGTGTTCCCTTTCCTCCACATCCTCTCCAACACTTATTCTTATAATTTGTTAGTAGCTATTCTAAAAGATATAAGGTAATACCTCAATGTGATGTTGATTTGCATTTTTCTAATGATTAGTAATGTCGAACGTGTTTTCTGTACCTGTTGACTACCTGTGTGTTTTCTTTGGAAAAATGGCTCTTTAATTCCTCTGTCTACTTTTAATTGGGTTGTTTGTTTTAGTTGTTGTTGAGTTATTTATATTTTTTTATTATTAATCCCTTATCAGATGCATGATTTCCAGATATCTTCTCCCATTCAGCAGGTTGCCTTTTCATTTTGATGATGGATTCCTTTGCTGTGAAGAAGCTTTTTAGTTTGATATAGTCGCATGTGTTTATTTTTGCCTTTGTTTCCCTTGTCTTTGGAGTCAGATCTACAAAAACATTGCTAAGACATAAGTCAAGGAAGTTATCACCTGGTTTCAGGTCTTACAATCAAGGTTTTAATCCATTTTGATTTAATATTTTTGTATGGTGTAAGATAGTGATCTAGTTTTATTCTTTTGCATGTGGCTATCCGGTTTTCCTAACATCATTTATTGAAGAGACTGTCTTTTCTCTACTGTATGTTCTTGGCTCCTTTGTCACAAATAATTGTACATATGTGGGTTTATTTCTGGGCTCTCAATTCTGTTTCATTGGCAGTGTGCCTGTTTTTGTTCTAATAACATACTGTTTAGAATGCTAGAGCTTTGTAATATAGTTTAAAATCAGGAAGTGGAATCTTTAAAAATCAATCCAAGGGATTCACCTTAATAAAATGAAGGAGTTAAAAAACATTATCATTTCAGTAGTGAAGAAAAATTATTTAATGAATTCAGCAACTGCTCATGATTTTTAAAAACGTATCAACAAAGAAGTAATAAAATAAAACTCCTCAAGTTAATGAAGGACAACTACAACAACTGTACAACTCACATTATACATAATGGTAACACTATGACCTGAGAGAAGTTTCCGGGGTGAGGGTAATGTTCTATATCTTGATAGATATTTTGGTTACATAGATATATTCATTTGTCAAAAGTTAACAACTGTTTACTTAAAATTTGCAAATTTTGTTGTTTATCAATCATGTCACTAAAGAAAAATACTGTAAAAAAGTGTGAAATGTTGTTAAAGAACAAGCATGCTGAAGCATTTAAGAAGGAGTATACTTATATTTGTTTTGTACTCTGAAATGCATCAGAAAGTCCGATAAATCAATGGATGAAGAATAGAATGAGTAGATGGAAGAATGTGCAGTAAGGATGATATGATGCTGATTGTAGAATCCACATGGTGAGCAGCAGCATCTCCTGTGTTTAACCTGAATATAAACCAGCATCAGAAAGATTCTGTTAACTTATTACTGAAACTTCTGTTCAGGCTGTGCAAGGCAAGAAGAAAATGCCTGTCATTGCTCAACCTGTCAGAATCTCCATTTGAGCACAGGGCCATTTGCAGGGGCATCTGATGAGAAAGATGTACTAATGAGAGCATTTCCCCAGGTGTGTTCTAATAAACTGGCTACTGGCTCATTGCTGAATGCCAGCTAAAAACAGAACCAGCTGGGAAGCAGAGTGTATTTTTCCAAGATCAAAGCAAGGTGGAATATTACTGAATTAAACCACGGATGTTATTCATAAAATTTGGGCCACATGAGGTTAGAGGCATATTGGTTTCCAGTCTAAGGCTGAATTGGCAACCTTTGGCCTTTCAGGAAAATGACCACAGATTAAGGTGATGAAGAACAGATGCCACTATTTGAAACTTCAATTAGAAAGCCCTAAATGGGTTTAATTGGCAAGGCAGCCATAACAACTGTGTCCTGCCACAGATTGATGGAAGGATGACAAATGTTCTAATGTGGTGAAGACAAATCCTAGGTCTAGTTGCTTCTGAACAAATGATTTACCAGGTTTGAAGTAATCAAACCTGCCAATACATACCAAGTTCCAGGAAGGACTTATATTGGAACAATTCCATGTTGGAATTAGGTTTGAGAACAAAAAACCTATTAAAATGTTTTCTTAGAGGACTTCTTTAGTGAGAACATCCATACCTAGCAGGGCTTAGAGAAGGCAAAGATATAGATCTGCTCCTGGCTCTTCTAGAAGTTCTGCCTCCCTTTTTCTATTTCATCTTCTCTTTGAGCAACCTTTCCCTTCCTACTACCTGAAAAACTCATCTTCACATAATGTTCCAGACAATGTTTATATATATACACACTGTACCAGACCATACATATTCACACAAGTAATAAGTGACAACTGATTACTAATGTTGGACTATTTGTTTTATGGAAAACTCTGCAGTGCTTAAGTCAGTGAAATATATCACAAATAACTAAATTCATGTATCAGGGACAAGTTGGAAAAATATTTATAGCAAAGAGTATTCAATACATAGTCATTTATTCATAAAGTAGGTATTAACACCTCTGAATATTTTTGTGTTATTATCAGAAATAAAAAAATATATAACCCAGATTTTCTGCCCTCTGTGAGTTTTACAAATAGAGAAGTTAAGATATGTACATAACTAACTAAATATGCTAATAGTGCTCAATATAGATTGCGTGATTTTAAAAGATCATATATTCTCTAGAAGTTCAGGGAATAGAGAGTGAACTTCTAAATGAGGGGTTCATAAAAGAAGGTTTCAGAGAAGAGGTTAATAATGAGTTGTCTGTGAAGCTAGGAATAAGAAAAGCTGTCAGAGGGGCATCATAAGCAAAGTTGAGGAAACGCAGGTTTGGAGAGGGCATCACAAATTCTTATGTGAGTGATCATCTCAGAGTGCATTGACTCACACTGGGCTTCTGCAGAACAGTCAAGGAAACTGCTATTTATTATTTTTCTATTCTTTGATTTGGCAACTCTATCACAAGCTGAAAGTCTCTGTAGTGCTCCTCATGCTATTACTTTTCATGTGAGATTCAAAATCTCTTGGCAGCCATGGTCTTCTAATTTATATATGCAAAATTTGGGTTACATTTTAAAAATAGTAAATATACTTGATGTAAAACAATTCTTTCAAGTTCTAGGTTTGTTTTGTTTTGTTTTCCTTCTCCTTTCTGAAATCAAATTAAATTCCATACATTCCCTCTGAAGTTACCAGCCTCTTTATTTCTTTAATAAAGAGAAAAACATTACACTTCACTGCAGCCTTAAAATAATTTCCAGAGATTATCCAGTCAGCACTTCTGTTTCCAGGCATTAGTGAACTTATTTCATTTCATAAACGAAATGATCAATACTAGCAATAATTAATAGTTTTATACATGAAGAACAACTGAATAATCTGGTCTTAATATAATAACTAGGGTATTAATTTAGCTCATTATTATAGTTATTTTGATAGGGATTTCTATTTGCAGGACAAATATTTAGAAGTTTTGTCCTCTAAACTAACTCAAGAATATGAGAAATCATTTTTGAGAGGACGGTTATCATTGTTAGTATTATTCCTAGAGCTGAGGACTTGCATGAATCATACAATATAGGACCTCTATAAAGGGAACATTCACTCAAAATTTAAAGGGCAATGCCTAATTAGTTTCAGCATATTTATGTATTCCTGACCCACACACATGGACACTTCAAGCCAGGAAAGGAACGAGTTGTGTAAGAAGGAAAACACTTGGTCTTGACATTAGACACTCACTAGCTGTTTTATCTTTGGTAACTGACCTAATTTTTCTGAAACTCAATTCTTTAAATTCAAAACAGAGTTCCAAGTGCCTACCACTTATGTGTGTTGGGAGGAATGGGTGACATAAAGTCTACAAAGTAGCTGCAATTATCTCACACAAGCAAGCATTCTGGCAGGACTATTTTCTGAAGTTGATAATCAACACTCATGTATCTGAACAAGTAACTTGTTCAAACGATCTATTCTCAGAATTATCTCAATACAAGTGTGTTCTAGGTCTACTTATACAGAAGTTCCCTCAAGAAGATGAGTTCTTCTTTTCACTTTCTGGAGGAAAAATAACTATGAAAATAATGTTGATGAAATAAATCTTTCTGCCCCTGGCTGCTGTGGCTCAGTGGATTGAGCCTGCGAGCCAAGTGTCGCTGGTTCAATTCCCAGTCAGGGCACATGACTAGGTTGCACGTCAGGTCTCCAGTTGGGGATGCAAGTGAGAGGCAACCACACAGTGATGTGTCTCTCGCTCTCTTTCTCTTTTCCCCTGTCTCTACAAATAAATAAATAAATAAACAAACAAATAAGTAAATTTATTAAAAAAGAAAAAAAGAAAAGTCTTTCTTACAATATAAGTCAAAGCAATCTTTTCAAAAGACTTGTGAATGGCACGGAGTTTGTTATTTGCTTCTGCATAGTATGATATATTACACCACCAAATACTGTAGCTTCATTTCTTCATCATATTTAATATAATATTTTAAACCTATAAAACATCCAAGAAATTTAAAATCAGAGATACAGAATTCCATTTCAAAAAACTTCTATATTATTCAAATAAAAGTATTTTTCCTAACATAATACAATAGAAATTCAATCTTAGACTTATAGTTAACCAACTCACCAGATTAATCAAAGCTCTCCATTCCCAGTGTAACATATTGGCTGATAACCAAGTCCCATCCAGTGCTGACTTAGTCAGTCTGCCCATTCCTGCACTCACACACTGCATATGTACTAAGATGCCATTGTGTTTGTTCCCAAACATGTTTATTTCAGTTCAATTTATGATTATTATTTCACCATTCAATTAAATATTATGAAGGCCTATAAACTCATGAGTGAGGAAATAAGGTTGCTGTTTCTATGAAAGTTGAGTAGAGTTTTTGGAAAGACTCAATAAATATAAATGACAATAAAAATCATAATCAATTAGGTGGAGGCAGACAAATGTAAACAAATTAGGAGAAAAAGTAATAAAAATCTAGGATTCTTTACTTTTATAATATTTTTCCTTTTTAAAGTTCTTGTTTCACAGTAAAGAAACAGAACCTGGACATTTCAAGTGATAATAGTTGGTGTGACTATTAACACAATATAAGGGAAACAATGTTGAACTTCAAACAGTGAACCCATACTCAAAGAAAATATTGTTATATCTATAAAAGGTAAAACAACTGTATATAAAGATCCATTTATATGTTTTAAGTTAAGATAAAATGTTATTTATTGATTTTTATAGTGTTTTGATTCCTTTCTCTTTACCTTCTGTGTTTCTACTAGAGATTTCTTTTTTCTAGTTATCATTAAGTTTGCATAAAAGCACCTTATAGTTATGTCTATTTTAAGCTGAAAGTAACTTAACTTCATCTAATAAAAAAATCTTTACACTCTTATCTCTTAACCATCTTCATATTTGATGTTATTAACATCAAACTTTACTTCTTTTTTTATATTGTTTCCATTAACAAATTATAGTCGTTAAAAAATTTTTTTGTCTTCTAACTTTTATACTTGAGATAAAAGAGATTTATGAGCCAATGTTAAAGTACTAGAGTATTATGAATTTGACTGCATATTAATCTTGATTTGTGAGTTTTATACTTTCGTATGTTTTCATGTTGTTACTTAGCATCGTTTCATTACACCTTGATCTCCCTTTAGCATTTCTTGTAAGGCAAGTTTAGTGGCAATGAACTCCCTCAGCTTTTGTTTGTCTGGGATAGATTTATTTTTCTACATGTTAATGTCCAGTTGTTCCAGCACCACTTGTTAAAAAGACTATCTTTGATCTATTGTATTGTCTTTGTACCTTTGTCAAAGATCTGATGGCTATATTTATGTGGGTCTACTCTTAAGCTCTCTATTCTATTTTATTGGTCTATTTGTATACTTTTTCATCAATACCACACTCTCTTGATTACTGTAGTTTGGCAGTAAGTCTTAAAGTTGGGGAGTATGAGTCTTCCAACTTTATTCTTCCCCGATGTTGACCAAGCTGGTTTTTTCCATCTCTCCACGTATTTTTCAAGTCATTTTTTTGATTGCTACAAAATACCTGCTGGAATTTTGATTGAGATTGCATTGTATCTATAAATCAAATCAGAAAGAACTGACATGTTGACAATATTGTTATCCTAATAATGAACATGTAACATCTCTCCATTTATTTGGTTTTCTTTTATATTTTTCATCAGAGTTTTAAAATTTTCCTCGTACAGATCTCTACACAACTGTCTCAGAACAGCACAACACATTCTACAGGACACTTGCTATTTCTCTAACTTTTGGTGGTTCCACATTTATTCTAGGTAACTACCATTTACATAAACTCTTCCCTTGGCTATTATTATTGATTGAGAAAGAAAACAATCTACTAATTAAAATCCACTGGGAGCATATTTTTAGGCTAGGAATTTGAGACTGTGGTATTTAAACCAATTATATCATTATTTTAAAGTGTATTGCTTCTCTATGTCCTATAAGCACATGCAATGGTTAGTAAAGTCATTTGTGAAGAGAAATATTCAGAACTGGCATCCTGAATTTTCTATCATCTACAGCACCCCAGCTACATCCCTGAAGTATGTGTACGTAGAAGACCTTCCAGAAAGGGGCACAACTTTTGTTACCACCTGTTGCTTTCTCCCAAATCTTTATATAATGTTGTACCCTGGGATATCAGTCAGAGTTCTCAAAAAACAAAAACAGAACCAAGAGGATGTTTATGTACAAAGAGACAGAGTTCTTTTAAGACATGGTCTCATGTGATTATGGAGGCTGGAAGTCCAGAATCTGCATGACAGAGACCATCAGGCTGGAGACTCAGAAAAAGCCAATGCTGCAGATCCAGTCCAAATCAAAGGCTGAATGCCATTGGCTGGCAGAATTTCTTCTTGCTCAAGGGAGGGGAATCTTTTGTTCTATTAATACCTTTAATTGATTAGAGGAGTCTACGCCCATTCGAAAAAAAAAAAATCTGCTTTACTCAAAATCCACCTACTTCAATGTTAATTTTTCTTTAAAAACATTTTTAAAAAAATCTTAGCATATAAATCCCTGCTACTTATTTCAGGATAAATTACTGAACTGGAATTATTGAGAAAAAATGTTTACCTATTTAAAGAATTGTATCATATATTTCAACACTTGGCAAATAGTTAAAACATAATATGAAAGTTTCTCTTATGCTTAGAGGGAGAGCAAGAATAAATTAACTTAAAGATTGAGACTTTTTATTTGAAACAAATTTTGGCGACTCAGAAAAGAGAATAAATAGGAACACTGAGGAACACAATTTTTGTTGAGTTAGATCTGACACTTGTTTTTGACTAATTTTTGGAATCTGAATCCAAAAATGACTGCTGTTTTTCTCTATCACGTCCACTTTTTAAAGGTACAGGATACCCTCCCTTTGTCCCAAAATCATACAAAAGGTACATACAAAGGAAAATAAAGAAAAAATTACCTGAATGTACTGTTTATTTAGAGTTATTTTATTCACATAAAGGCTATATATTGTTACTGTAAATCAAATTGTGTACAAATAGTAGAGTTCTGCTACCAAATATACATACTAGGGTATTTTATCTTTTCAAATGATAGGCTAGGAAATGCCAAAATGAGATACTTGAAATAGTCTCCTTCAGTTGGCAAAGCTTTAACAAATTGCTTCATGAGACCCAGTTTTATGTGCAGAGGTGGGAATATAATGTTCTTTCAGTGAAAAAGTGGCTCATGTGGAATGTTTGGATCACCAGATTTGAGGTCAGATCTTGGAGGCCAATTTGACTCCACCCAATCAATGCTTCTCATGAACTCTGCTGTCCCATATACACAGAAAACAGGGATAGTTGGTGTATGCACATTGCTGACCAAGAAGGAAGCAGACCATTTTAAGGTCAACACAGATGATCCAAATGTGCTTGTGATGTTGCAACAGATCAGTGACTCTCTTTATGTCTTCACATTCTTCACAAAAACAAATTGAATGGCCAATTGGGACTGCACCAAATATAAATCATTGTGGAGGAGGTCACACTTCAAGCTCTGCTTTGAGCTATCGATGATATGTCACCATTCAGTTGTGTTATAGATTGGAATTCCCAGTTCCTCCATTATACCATGTATGTTATGGTAAACATGAAGCCACCATCACTTTGAAAGTACTTCAGAAATGCACTTTCTCTTGATCAAAAGTAGGATGCCTTCGCTCTTTTTCAAGCAAGTTTTCCTCATGCAGCATTGATACTAGGAGTTCTGAAGCCTTTTGGAGAGTCCCAAATCTCATGCCAAATCATTCAACTCATGCTGATCAAATCCCTTACAAACTGAGTCATCTTCAATTTCAAAATCTTCATCATTGCTGTCACTTAGTTCTTCACCACACTCCTGTTTTTTGAAAGAGGGTAGTTCAGTGAAAACTGGCACTGGGATTACAGCTGGATGAGGCACTGGGCATATAGATGATGGTAGACTAGGATAGTCTATTTTACATTTATTTTCCTTGTTATATCCTGACGTTTTCACTATACAAAAGTAACAGTCACTTGAATGATCTCTGGGCCCTTGCCAAACCATAGATATACCAAATTGCAGTTTATCACATGTTCCCTTCGTCCACATCCATAAACTCTCAACACATTGCTTGCATGCCTTGTGAGGGGCCCAAGACTTATCTTGATCACCAAGTTTTATTTTAAAATATACAAAATAGACCTGCCTGACAAATGCACTGATGTTTGTCCTTTGACTGGGAATGGTGAAACTGCCACAGATAGAACAAAATGAATCAGGGTTTTTTAGGCAATTACAACGAAAAATAGCAGAGGCAGACATGACGTGAAAGAAAAGAAATAAGTACATATGTAAATAAAAAATAAATTCTGCTAACTCCTTGCATACAGACAAGAACTCGGACTATACTTTGAAATACAATTAACTATATAGAGTGGCACACAACCTCTCACCACACTGTCTCATGTGTAACTAAACAGCCTAGGCAAGTGTGAACCTGTCACTGGTCTCCAAGGTCATCCCCCACCCCTCCCCACTAGAGGGAGGTTTGCTCTCAGCCAATAGGAGAGCACTGGTGCTTCCCTCGATCCAGGCTCGATCCAGCCTAGAGTGGTTGCATTAAGATAAGCGGTACAGAAAAAAAAACTTGACGTGATAGACAAAAACTAGCTGCAGTTTTGAAATAAACATGCCTACTTAAGTCTAAAACAGCTGAAAAATTGAACTCAACAGGAATTATATTAAAAATTGTTCTCCTGTGTAATTAATATGAGAGAAGAGTAATCCTCAGAAATATAGGAAATGTCTTTCTTCTCAGACTAAAGTTTTTCCCTACTCAAATACAGTAAATAAACTCTATGTGAAAGAAAGCTTTTGCATTTGCTTGTTTAAGTTACCCGGAGGCTGGTACTGTTGTCTGACAAAAGGAGAGTTAAAGAAGCCGCTCACTATGTTCATTATGGACTCAGTAACGCACTTCTCCAGGAAGGTGTCTGCCTGTTTCCTGTCTGTGGTTGTGTTGCAAACCTGGCGGTAAAAATAAAATGACACATTCTATCCCATCTTTGAATTATAACTGTTACTGGGAACTTCTAAAAATTGTCCTGAAATGGTTGATGTTTCTCCTGCTTTTGAGAGTTGCTTTGAATAGAAACAGTCCTGCTTAAAATCCATTAAATTTTTATCATTCTGCAAAAAAAAATTTTTTAAATAAATGTTAATTTCATCCAAAAATACTCACAGAAACATCAGAATAATGCTTGACCAAATACCTAGGCACCATGAGCCAGCCACTTTAACACATAAAATTAGCCATTATACCTGGCTCCCTGACAAACCCAAAGTCCATTTGGCTTTCTAGTAGATAGGCAATAAATACATAGATCCAAAGGACTTTTCTCTAAAAATAGCATAAAAGATCTGAAATCAGAGCATTCAGAGAAAGATGGTTGAAAGCGTAGTGTGGGTCCTCTTCCATTTTAACATTTGTTCAGGCCACTCTGATCTCTGCCTGTTCTTCAGTGGTTGCATTTGGTGTTCCTTGAAGAATCCATATCAGAACCTCATCTTGGGAGAAGAGTGAGATCTAGGTAGATGGGTGCTGCTCTGGAAGATGACAGTGTGCTTGTATTAGAGGCACACGTCACAAAGCTTAGTAACAGGAACTTGCAGAGCCTTGGCGGTCTAGTCAGGGTGCTGGCAAATAAAAAGGTGCATATTCTGTGGATCATTTTAAAACAGTCATAAAGCTGATTAAATGTTGATCTGCTTTTTATTTTCACCATATGCTGGTAATTCTAAACAAGGTCAATGGTATAATACTTTATCCACCAAAAAAGGCCCCTCCCACAACTCATCTCTTTGGCTGCTACTAGGACAGAGGTTTTTAGAGCATCTGTAAATATCATCCTTATGTCAACCCCAATATATGCAGATGGAAATTCTCTTCAATCACAGCATCTGTCTCCCACCCATGAATTCCTGCACTTTATGGCAGGATGAGGCAGGTGTAGCTGGAGGTGAATGTTGCTGAAAGGGGACTCTAATTCACTTAGCTGGAGGCAAGCTAAAGTTACAGGAAAAAAAGAAAAGGCAAGGAGAACTAAATTCACAGTGTAAAGTTAACATTTTGTTTCATGTACTGAAACACCTACCTGAATGTATTTAAGCATGAATGTACATACATTCGATAATTGTAATCTTTATCAGGTATAAATCAATCTACAAAACCTGCTGTTCATTCACATATCTGTAGACAAAAAAGGTGGGGGTACATGCTAAGCCTGATAAGCTCCGGGGAGGCCAATGGGCCTTACAAACTCAGCGACCAAAGGTAACCACTCTGGGTGATCTAAACATCAAACGTCCTAACTAAAAGCGGGTCATGGTGGGTCTTCACGTCCTACGCCTGTAGCTTCCTTGAAAAAGGTCAGACTTTACATTGGAAATTGTCTATTGTCTTTGTGTATCTAAGATAAATACCTTTTAAATGTCAGAGTAGTTTCTTTTACAGACCACTCAAAGGCACAACATCAGGCACCAGAGCAGGAGACCACAGAAACCTGCGTTGTCTTGTTGCCCACATACCATCTCTATGTACTAGAACTGCTGACTGTCCTGTGCCCACCAATGTAAAAGAAGTATGTATCTCTACATTTTGTTTTTTTATCCAATCACAGAGATTTCCCCACTGTGCTTCCTCCTGCCTCCCTAATTTACCAACAATGAATTTCATGTAACCCTCATTACATCTCCTCCTTTGATTTTAATGTATAAAATAGGCTGCAGAACCACCATTATCCTCAGCATTTTCTCAATCTGTTGACATTTTTGTTTCCCAGAAATTGTCATCAGTTTAGCTCAAATAAACTTTTATAAGACTATTTCCTAAGCTGAACATTCTTTTGTTGACCTATCAAAAAAAAAAAATGTTGTCAAACTTACTGGGCTTCACATTCTTCTATTCTGGAGTCTTAGATTCTGGCAATCAACAACATGAGACACATGAAACGCTGGCACTCCTACTTCTTTAACTGTTGAACCTACTGAATTAAACAAAAGCACTCTTATCTAGCAGAGATGTCAATTTCCAGTAACAGAACAGTGTAAACCAATAGGAAGAAAAGAAATGTTTTTATTTATTGCCTAATATTTACTTAGTGGTCTTCCCTGAAAATGTTAACCCCATACAGAGCAGGGTTCATTTCTGTTCTCTTCCACCTGAAGGCCTATCAGAAAAACAAAGGAACCACATTATCTTTCCATGGCTGCTTCCTTGGTAACCCAGGAGGAATCTTAGTTCCTAGTTCTGCTATTCCTTAATAAGGACTCATATTAGTTTTCTTTAATCTTCCATGGGGTGGGATAGAGAAAATAGTTGCAAGTGAATAAAGGCAGTGGAGAAATCTTCCAGTTATACATTTAGATATGCATGATTTGCACTGAAGGAGAAACAAAGGAACAAAGAATGTCCCTGGTAGAGGGCTAGTTGTCTCTTAAAAGGTTCATTCTTGATCATTTTATCAGAGAAAGATTCCCATTATGACAAACAGAGAATGGAATGTACCTTAACTCAACATTTAAGTTCGGTTATTGATTTTTCCCCCAAAGCCAAAAAGACCTTCTCTTAACTTGATTCAATTAAGACATCAAAGAATACAGTTTTGAACTGTTTCAAAGGAAAAACAGATGCAAAATAAGAAAATCATGAGCTATTGATGCCAATTAGGATAACCCTGCAAAGGTGCTTCTGTACAGGTTAGTGCTTCCTGTACAGAGATTCCCCAGGACTGAAATGCTCTGCAGAAAGGGGCCCATATGATTAAAACTGGCATGTGTTGGGACACTCAGAAAGGCTTCTCTATAAGTTCTGCCTCATTAAGATTCTTTCAAATTATGAGATGACTTAGATCATTCTAGGCCACCCAAGACCCAAACTTGAGTGCTACATTCAACTCAACATTTTTACTGTTCCACTCTTTCCCATGCCTTTGAGTGATTGCACAGAAATACATGCAAGTTAAATATCAGAATACTGTAACCACCAATGAGCAGCTAAAGCACGGATCAAATTCAAATCCATTAGAGAACAAAAGAGGAGAATGAGGAGAAGTGCATGCTCCTATTTGTCAGCGGCTTTCTAATGACTGGAGTCATGGTGATGCCAAATCTATATTTAAAAATGAATGGCAAATGGCCATTTTAATTTAGTAGGCACCCAGAGGTGCCATGATCTGGTGCTGTCCCACCATATTAAAACAGCAAAAATTTCTCCATGTGCATGCATTACACAGATATTTTATTGTAGATTTGAGGCACACCCACATGCTGTAAGCAGTAGAGGACTGCCAGGAGAATTTTTGTACACATATTAGAAATACAGCTGAATGATTCTTCAGTAAGTTTCTCTTCTGTGGTCCATTTCAAATAAGATATCATGGTCTTTTGTGACTTGAAAGAGAACAAGCCATCAAAGAATGTAAATATTCCATGATGCCCGTGATGGTTAATTTTATTAGTCAACTTAACTGGGTCATGGGGTACTCAGCTACTTGGTCTAACATTATTCTGGATGTCTCTGTGAGAGTGTTTTGGATTAACATTTGAGTTTCTAGTTTGAGTAAAGCAGATTGCCCTCCTTAGTGTGGGTGGACCTCATCCAATCAGTTGAAGGCCTGAAAAGAACAACGAGGTTGACGCTCCCCTGAATAAAACAGAATTCTTCTTGCCCAGTTGCCTTAGAACTGGACCATCAACTTTTCCCTGTCCTCAGACTTGAATTGAAACCTCACCTTACCTGGGTCTTGAGCCCACCGGTTTTTAGACTGGAATTATACCATCAGCTGTCATGGGTCTCCACCTTGTTAAGTCACCCTGCAGATCTTGAGACTTGTCCACCTCCATATTATGTAAGCTGTTTCTTATAATAAATAAATGAATAAATTATCACACACATAATACATAAGTAAAGTAACAAACAAACGCACACACACATGTACACATTCTATTGGTTCTCTTTCTCAGGGAACTCTGACTAATCCAATGCACCAGAGTATTTTTCTTAAAGATAAATTAAATTTCTCTTTCCTACCTACCTCTTTTTGCCCTTCCTTCCTTTCTTCCTTCCTCCAAACAAGAATACAGATATGTACAGTTATCCCAAAAACATACACTGAATAAGTTGATTGGACTTCTGCTGGCTACTATATCTTTTATTAAATTTCTATATGCACTTAGGTGTATTTCTGGGTTTTCTATTCTATTCAAATTATTTATATATTCAATATGTCCATACCACTTATTTTTTAGAATTGTTTATTTTTTAAATTATAGTATCACTTTCTTTTAGTTATTCATATTTTATGAATTATAATATAAGGGTTTCTCCTCCCCTTATTATTGCCTTTCTTTTCCAACATTATACCAGGTTCTTTAAAAATTTATTTCTTTAAATTGAGATATAATTTATATATAATGAAATGCATAGATTTTAAATGCAAAGTTTGATGAGGCTTGAAAAATTTTAAACAGCCATACCCATTTCAACATACAATGTTGTATTTTAATTTATTTATTCATCTTTGAGAAATGATATTTTCATTTTTTTGAAACCTTTTATGCAAACATAAAATGTGTTTTTTTTCCCATGTGATCAGAGCACTTTTCTGTGTCATTATATGGAAGGTCACAAACTGAGCATCTGCCCTGTTTTGAGGGTACAGAATGAATTGTTCTATGAAGCCACTAAGAATTTGGAGGTTATTTGTGACAGCAGTTAGCCTGTACTGGCAAAGCAGTTAGACAATGTCATGTTTGGTTTGTACTTTGTTGTCTTATCATGCCTCTGTTATATATGGCCACAAAATCCTGCTATATTTAGTGCTATTAATATTTAAGCGTGCTATTTGTTAACGTGAGAGAATTTCTACAAAGCACCACTAGGTGTCCTCTACTTAAACTTTTCACTAAGCTTCTTGCAGCAGGACAGACTGAACCTATTTTCCTTGTTTGTGCATCCCTGTGGCTGTGCTGGCTGAACTCATCAGAAGTTGAACCAAGACTCCACCCTTCTGTCGTTATTGCTAAAGCATGCAATTTTATTGGAAAATGAGAGCAGCTTGTTCTTTATTTTTAAAAACATTATTTAATAGATCATCCTTTCTTCTCAGAAACAAGTGTAGCCTCTATCACATTATAAAAATTAACCCAGAACCAGAGGTTGGTTGACGATTTCTCTGAGAGCTGTTTAAGAATAGATGTGAAAGAGACAATTTATACTGTCTGCCTCTCTCATCTCCCACCTCTTTTATCTAGCACTATAACACAGCAGAAAAATGTCTCAAACGACATCAGTGGGAGCCCTGAAGGAGAAATGTCATTAAAAGTGATGCTTCTCTCCCTCTCTTTCTCCCTCCCTTTCTCCCTCTCTAGAAATAAATAAATAAAATCTTAAAAAAAAAAAAGTGGGGAATCTTAGAAAGGAGTGGCCGAAGTCACGTATTTTAACTTTAAATTAGTACTTTGAAAGAGATGTTGGAACTCATTGAAGATCATCTTCAATGGCTATTGTTTAAACCACTCCATTCCCCACTGGCTTCAATATTCTTATCTGGATAAGAAAAGACTAAGAATGAAGAAAAGGAGACCAGATCAGAGGTGGTTAAAGTAGAATAGTCACGAATCAATGGTGTCTAGCTATTGTAGGGACTGAGAAAAAGGAGATGAATTTAAAAGGTATAAAAGAGATGAAATATGTAAGATTTGGCCGCCATTGGGTGTTTTAGAAGAGAGAAAACAAGATGTCTAGAAAAATTCCAGAATTTCAGAACTGAGTTACTGGACATGATAGTGCATCTTCCTAAGGAAGGAAAAACTCCAGAAGGAAAAGAATTGTGGTAGAGGGAAAGAATGAATATATTCTCACTTTTAAACATGTTAATTTCGATGTATCCGGGACACATCCAAGTGAAAATATCAAATAGACTGAAATTATTCTGAAGAGATTTTTGGTTAAAGAAGAAGTAACAAAATTTTTACTCTTCTCCACTCTCTCAGACTCCACCAAAAACAAACAAAAAATAGAGGGAAAATAATCTATCTTCAACAAAACATGGAAAAGGACACAACCACAAGCCACAAATGAGAAGGCAGAGGTGCCAAGTACTGTGAAGTCTAGACTAAGATGAGAGAAGAGAGTACAAAGAGCCAACCCTTGCCTCCTAGTATCTTGACCAGGATAACTAATTTATACCCCCCAAACTCCTGTTACCAACAGCCTAAAAATCCTTTGATGGATGTGTTGAGCTCTATGGGTACAAGAAGCCCATGAGAGAGGAGGGATGTCCTTATAGAGATCCAGGACTGCATCTCAGAATGCAGGGAAGATGCAGTGGAAAGGCAAATCGTGCTGACCTAGTGTCTGCATGAGGGAGAGAGAAACAAAGGCAAGGGAATGGAAAGGGAAAATATTCATGGTAGGCAGTCCTACTCAAGGGAGACCTCTGGAGGTGAAGTGGGGTGAAGGAGGGAGGAGAAGCAGTTACGGCAAGACTACAACAGAGCTTGTGACTTAAAAGACATCGCTGTCATCCTCAACCACTCCTAACCACAAGATCAGTTTTATTTATTTATTTATTTATTTACTTATTTATTTATTTATTTAATTTTTACCAAAGGGCTGATTTCCATTTGAAGATGAATAATAATTATGAAGAAACCAGCATGGGCTAATACATAATAACTGCCAACATACCCACATGCAAAAGGCAGATAAAGAGCCGTTTACCCAAAGGGAATAGAGGAATTACCCGAGAACGTAGATAAAGAATAGTTCTCCACTTGATATAGAAATGTGTGATCTCTGTTAAGAAGAGACAACATGAATGAGATACGATTGGTCGTAGATATTTTCTGTGTTAAGCTGTCTGGTATTCACTGCCCCTTCTCTTATTAACAATACACACCCTGCCCTCATGTAACCAAAATGCTTTACAAGAAAATGACCCTATCCTCATCTCCAGGGGCCCTGTTTCAGCCATAGTGATTGGTTCAAGAATGCACCTATGACCTAAATCGATCAACTCACAATGAAGCTGTTATTTCTGTAAAACTTTTGGTGGAGTGAGGAGAAGGACAATTTTACTCTTATTTTCATATCAATAAAAGATAAAGTTCTGGAAGCTGCTGATAGCAATCTTACTACCAAAAGAGAAGCTTTTGCCTATAAATGGAGCCAAAACCAAAGAAGCTGATTTGAAACTGACAGATGCTAAGGGATGAACAAGTCGTTTCAACCCAGGGTCAACTCATTTCCACATCCCTGCAAGATTCAATCAATATTTCTCTTATTACTCAAGCCATTTGAGTAAGAGTTATTTATTGCCTATTTCAGAAACATTACTAATTGAAACATGAAAAATTAAGAAACAATATTTATAGTAATAAGTAACATTTATTAAATTTTTTGGGGCCAGGCACAATACTAAGCATTTTATATGAAGTATCTTACTTAAACATCAGAGCAAGCCTATATAATAAATACTATTATTTAATTGAACTAATTAATTTATTTGGGGTGGGGACTCCCACTCTGTAACAATTCCTCCCTCTCAGACTTAAGACCCTTTATAATATTATAAGGGACAATGGACAAAGGTCTCGTGCTCCTCTAGCTGCTTCAAGCTGGACATGGTCATCATCCTACCAACCCCTGAGTCCAGAAATCCCTAATTAGAGTGGGGGTGAGGGGGATAGAGTGACCTTCCCACATGGGGAAGGATCTTGAAGACTGCAGGTCAGTCTTTTTATTCACTCATCTACAGATGGGTACTTAGGTTGTTTCCAGCACTTGGCTATTGTAAATAGTGCTGCTATGAACACAGGGGTGCATAAGTTTTATTGTTATTACTGATAGGTACTTATTCACTGTCATTTTCCCCCTTTGTACTTGTGTTCCTCCTTGTCTCTCTTTGTTTCTTCATCTTCTTAAAGCAGACCCTTTAGCATCTTTTGCAATGCTTGTTTGGTGGAGATGTATTCTTTTAGCTTTCTTTTGTCCGAGAAACTCTTTATTTCACCTTCCATTTTGAATGAGAGCCTTGTTAGGTAGAGGAGTAGTCTTGGTTGTAGGCCTTTGTTTTTCATTGCTTGGAATATTTTTTGCCATTCCCTTCTGGCTTGTAGAGTTTCTATTGAGAAATCTGATGATAGCCTTATTGGAGCTCCCTTGTATGTTATTAGCTGCTTCTCTCTTGCTGCTTTTAGGATTCTCTCTTTGTCTTTCAATGTTGCCATTTTAATTATGATGTGTCTTGGAGTGGGCCTGTTTGGGTTCATCTTTATAGGGACTCTTTGTGCTCCCTGGACTTGCATGACTTTTTCTCTCATCAAGTTAGGGGAGTTTCCTGTCATTATGTTTTCAAACAGGCTTTCTATCCCTTGCTCCTCTTCTTCTCCTTCTGGTATTCTTTTGGTACAGATATTATTATGTTTCATGTTGTCCTGCAGCTCTCTTAAAACCTCTTCATTCTTTTTCAGTCTTTTTTCATTTTGTTGCATTGTCTGGGAACTTTTTTCTACGTTGTCTTCCAGCTTGCTAATCCAGTTTTCTGCTTTCTCTAGCCTGCTTTTAATTTCTTCTACTGTGTTCTTCAATTCAGAAATTGTATTCTTCATTTCCTCCTGGCTCTTATTGATAGCTTCTATGTCACTTTTCATGCTGGTGTAATTCTCAGAAAGTTCCTTGTAATTCCCCTGGAGTTCCTTGTAGTTTTCTTTGAGCTCACTGAGCTCATTGAGCTTCTCTATAATCCATATTTTGAATTCCCTGTGTGATACTTTGCTTTCCTCTATTTCATTTAGCACTTTTTCTGGAGATTTCTCCTTTCCTTTCGATGGGGGGTTCTTTCTCTGCTTCCCAATTTTTGTGACTCTTCTTGCTTGTTACTGCTTCTTAGATTGATCTGTGCTTCCTGGATCTGCCCCTGGTGACGTCAGATCGTGTACCAGTCTGGGCCTAGGCAGCCTGTTGGAGACTACCAGAGATCTACTGCCTTTGTCTGTCTCTTTTAGTTGTTAATCTATTCAATCTGTGATCAGTGGTCAGGCTTAAGCACTAAGGGTGGGGCAGCTTAATTCCTGTGGGCAGGGCTTTTGCTTCCCCTCAGGCTGATGCCATTTAGAGGGGAATAGTCTGCCTGCAGTTTTGGGAATGAGTCAGCACTGGGATCCTGTCGGCTGCTCCCTCACTTCTTTCCTCAAAACCACTGCTCCAAATTCTCCCCAAGCATCTCTATTCCTCTCTGCCCTCCCTCTGCTTGAGCCCAGGGTAAGTGGGTGCCAAAATACTTTTGTATGTGATCAATTAAACATCTTTTTCTCCAGATGTTTCTTTCAGGCCAGCAAAAAATCCTGTGGCTTTTCGCTTTTCACAGTTGGATGCTATTTTACTTTCTGCTCTGTCACTGTAGGATGGGAAGCCCAGCTGGGGGTTTAGACCCTGCCCTTCTCAGGGGGAACCTCCGGCTGTTGAGCTGTTTCTCAGTCCCTTCAGCTGCCATCTGTGGGAGCCCAGCCAGCCCTTTAATGTCTCTGCACTTCCTACCAGTCATGTTGTGATGAAGTGGCCTTCTCTGTCTCTCCGTGGTTATAAGATTCCTCTCTGGCTAGTATTCAGTTGGTTATTCCAGATGATTTCTCCACAATTAAGTTGTAATTCCAGATTGGTCCTGAGAGGAGGTTAGTGTAGCTTCCACTTACTCCTCCACCATCTTGGATCTTCCAATAAATACTATTATTATCTCCACTTTACAATTGAGATAACTGAGCGACCCGGATGAGATAAATGTTTCCAAAGTCACAGAGCTAGCAAAAAATTGAGCAATAATTTGAACCAAGTAATTCTAATGTCAAAACTATACTAAAAACAGCAGCTAGGTTTTCTTCTGCATATGATCACTTAGATGATATAAGAAGATAAATCAGGTAGATATACCTAAAGTGGAGCATAGTAAACTATGTAAGTCTTTCTCTGTTCCATTGGTTTGGTTTGTTTATTCTTGAACACTGTTCTATGGAAATTGAATTCCTCAGCGTCTTCCACATTTATCATTCTTTCTATAAAAACATTTATATCCTTGTTCTTTTCCAATGAATTTTGTGATATTTCTTTGAAGTTCTTCAAAGTATTTCAGTGATGTTTATTGGATTTGTTAAAATTTTGGTTGGTACATAATATTCTGTTTATTTTTTATTTTCTGGCTTTCCATCTTTTGTCTTTATTCACAGATGGCATGATCAGTTGCAAACAAGATGCTAAGAATCTGTAAAGAAGCTACTAGAATTAATAAGTGAGTTTACTAAAGTCAATAGATACAACATTGCTATGCATATCCATTATATTTCTATCTACTCACAATCAACATTTTGAAACTTGAAAAACAATATCATTTATAACAGCATCAAACAATACAAATAAAGATAAATCATACAAAATATTTGTAAGACTTTACACCGAAGAGTACAAAGCATTACTAAGAGAAGTCAAAGGAGACCTAAACAAATGTAGAGATATGCTATATTCATGAATTAGAATATTCAATAGTGTAAAGAAATCGGTTCTCACTAAATTAGTCTATAGGTTTTAACACAATTCCAGTCAAAATTTCCCAAGGGCTTCTTTTATTTTTGTAGAAATTGTTTAATAAAATTAAAGACATCAATATTTACTATAAAACTACAATAAGTAACACAGTAAAATTCAGACATAGTGTTATAAATCAAGCAACAAAACATAGAGTCCAAAAATAAAACCTCACATATACAATAGATTCTCAACAAAAGTACCAAGAAATTCTATAAGAGAAAGAATAATCTTTTCAGAAAACCATTAAAAATAATTTCATGTGCCTATACAATCGAGTGAATCTCAACCCTAACTTTACACTGTATATACATGAATTACATGCATTAGATCACACAACTATGTGTTAGAACCATGAAACATCTAGAAGAAATCTCTGGGAAAATATCATCATAAACTTTGAATAGGCAAGATCACCAATCTGGGCATATATTTCTTAAGTAAACCACATATACACACAAAATAAATCATAACAGAAAAAAATTGATAATATGTACTTCATTTAAATTAAAGCTTGTACCATTCAAAAGATAATATTACAGAAATTAAGAGACAGCTCAGTTTTGGAGAAATATTGTGAAGTATTTATCTGAAAATGAACTAGTATCCAGAAACTAAAGCCTTACTGCTCAATAATAAAAAGACAACTTAATTTTTTTAATAAGCAAAAGTTTTGAATAGTCACTTCACCAAAGACTTATAGGAATAGCAAAAATAGCACATGAGAAAATAATTAGCATAATCTATAAGGAAATTCAAATTAAAACCACAATGAGATATCACTGTATCCCCTAAGATGACAAAAATTAAATGAGTTGACAACATCAAGAGTTGGCAAGGATTTGGAGCAAATAAACGCACTCACACACTGCATATGTCTTTATCATATGCAAAATAATAAAGACACTTTGGAAAACAGTTTAGAAACTTAAAAGTGTTTACATGCAATTTGAATAAAACACAGAAATGTATACCTAAGTGTTTACCCAGAAAAAATGCACATGTCCACAAAATGTATATGGAAATGTTCAGAACAAAACTCAAAGCAATGCAAATATTAATCAACTAGTAACTAGATAAGCAAAGTGTGGTATGTTTATAAAATGAAACACTACTTCATAATGAAATGGAATGTACTATTATACACACAACACAGGTGAATTTCAAGAATATTATGCTAAGTGAAAGAAGCCAGATGTAAAAACTACATACTGTAAAATTCCATTTATTTAAATTTTGAGAAGGTAAAGCTCGGGTGACAGGAAACTGGTCAGTGATCGCCAGGGACGTAGAATGAGGAGATAGGGTTTACTGCAAAGGGGCATGAGGAAACTTTTTAGAAAAATGGAAATGTTCTGTGTATCATGGTTAGTTACAGTTCTTATTACACACCTGTATATATCTATTAAAACTCATAGAATTTTACATTAGAAACCATAGAATTTTATTGTATGTAAATTATATCTAGTAAGTTGATTTTTAAAAATTGAAAAGCCTATTATCTACAAATAATAACCATTAGACATGTAAAGATGCTGATTAATTTAAGTGACTTTTGGAATCCCAGACAAACCAAGGGAAACTTTTTTTTTTTTTTAATCATACAAATGGCACACATATGTGAAAATATGCTCAGTATCACTAATCACCACAGAAATACAAATTAAAACCACAATGAGCTATTCCTTTATATTTGCCAGGATAGCTATTATGAAAAGTCAAAAGATAACTAGTATTGGTGAGGATGTGGAGAAGGCAACCCTTGTGGACTGTTGGTGGGAATGTAAATTGGTACAGCCATTATGGAAAAAAGTATGGAGATTATTCAAGAAATTAAAAAATAGAACCATAATATGACACTGAAATCTCACTTCTGGATATATATATCCAAGTGAAATAAAATCATCGTATTCACTGCAGCATTATTCACAAAGCCAAGATATAGAAACAATCTTAGTGTCCACCAAGAGATGAATACATAAAGAAAATGTGATACACACACACACACACACACACACACACACACACAATGGAATATTACACAGAAGAAGGATTTTAAAAATAATTCCTGTTGAGTTTGATTTTTTCAGCTATTTTAGACTTAAATAGGCATGTTGATTTCAAAACTGCAGTTAGTTTTTTCCTATCGCATCAAGATTTTTCTGTATATCTTATCTTAATGCAACCACTCTAGGCTGGATTGAACCTGTATTGAGGGAAGCACCAGTGCTCTCCTATTGGCTGAGAGCAAACCTCCCTCGAGTGGGGAGGGGTGGGGGATGACCTTGGAGACCAGCAACAGATTCATACTTATCTAGGCTATTCAGTTACACATGAGACAGTGTGTTGAGAGGTTGTGTGCAACTCTATATAGTGAATTGTATTCCAAAGTATAGTCAGAGTTCTTGTCTGTATACAAGGAGTTAGCAGAATTTATTTTTTTATTTACATACATACTTATTTTTCCTTTCCTTCAGATCATGTCTGCCTCTGCTATTTCTCACTGTAAGTGCCTAAACAACGCTGATTCATTTTGTTATATCTGTGGCAGTTTCACCATTCCCAGTCAAAGGACAAACATCAGTGCATTTGTCAGGCAGGTCTATTTTGCATATTTTAAGATAAAACTTGGTGATCAAGATAAGTCTTGGGCCCCTCACAAGTTGTGCAAGCGGTGTGTTGAGAGTTTACAGATGTGGATGGAAGGAACACATGATAAACTGCCATTTGGTATACTTATGGTTTGGTGAGAGCCCAGAGATCATTCGAGTGACTGTTACTTTTGTATAGTGAAAACATCAGGATATAACAAGAAAAATAAATGTAAAATAGACTATCCTAGTCTACCATCATCTATACACCAAGTGCTTTATCCAGCTGAAATCCTAGTGCCAGTTTTCACTGAACTACCCTCTTTCAAAAAACAGAAGTATGGTGAAGAACTAAGTGACAACAATGATGAAGATTTTGAAATTAAAGATGACCCAGTTTGTAAAGGATTTGATCAGCATGAGTTGAATGATTTGGCATGAGATTTGGGACTATCCAAAAAGGCTTCAGAACTCCTAGTATCAAGGCTTCATGAAAAAACTTGCTTGAAAAAGGGGTGATGGCATCCTACTTTTGATCAAGAGAAAGTGCATTTCTGCAGTACTTTGGAAGTGACAGTGGCTTTGTGTTTGCCATAATATACATGGTATAATAAAGGAATTGGGAATTCCAACCTATAACAACTGAATGGCAACTTTCATCTATAGCTCAAAGTGGAGCTTGAAGTGTTTCCTTCTCCACAATGGCAATTTATTTGGTGCAGTCCCAGTTGGCCATTCAGTTTGTTTTTGTGAAGAACATGAAGACATAAAGAGAATCATTAATCTGTTGCAATATCATAAGCACAACTGGATCATCTGTGTTTACCTTAAAATGGTCTGCTTCCTTCTTGGTCAGCAATGTGGATACACCAACTATCCCTGTTTTCTGTGTATATGGGACAGCAGAGTTCATGAGAAACATTGATTGGGTGGAGTCAAATTGGCCTCCAAGATCTGACCTCAAATCTGGTGATCCAAAGATTCTACATGAGCTACTTGTTCATCGAAAGAACATTCTTTTCCCACCTCTGCACATAAAACTGGGCCTCATGAAGCAATGTGTTGAAGCTTTGCCAACTGAAGGAGACTGTTTCAAGGATCTCATTTTGGCATTTCCTAGCTTGTCATTTGATAAAATACCTTAATATGTATGTTTGATAGCAGAACTCTACTACTTGTACATAATTTGACTTACAGTAACAATATATAGCCTTTATGTGAATAAAATAACTCTAAATAAACAGTGTATTCAGGTAATTTTTTTCTTTATTTTCCTTTGTATGTACATTTTGTATGATTTTTGGGACAAAGGGAGAGTAGCCTGTACCTACAAAATTGACATGATAGAAAAAAACTGGGGTCATTTTTGGATTTAGATGCCAAAAATTTGTCAAAAATAAGTGTCAGATCTAACTCGATGAAAACTGTGTTCCCCAGTGTTATTTACCTTCAAATAAAGTAGAAATCCTGCATTTCTTTGAGGAAAATCTAAAAATCTTGACTTTATCATAACACACTTCTTTTTTCACAGAGGGATTCTGGTGTCCAATATTCTTGAAAATAAACTTAAAAATTATTAGCATGATACTAAATGGTTAGCTTTATTAAACAAGGTCAGTTTACTCAAGAAAAACTAGTGTGAAAATCCGGATTAAGAACAAGTAAATCTGATACATAGAGAAATCTGGTGACTCAATTGATGAAGAGCTCTTAGAAAGTTGTTTAAATTGGAAGATAAATTTCAGGAGCATTTTCAAGAAGTCAGTAGTCTAGATTTTCCTGCAGGAAAGATGAAGATGGCTGGAGAAACTAGCCTTCTTTGCAGACATTTTCTTCACAAAAACCAGTTTAATCAGTCTCTGCAAAGCCTGGAGACAATGTTTTGACTTCACATGACATGAATTTTGGATGTTAAGAAAAACAACCCAGTCTTTGGGAAAATCATGAGACAAAATGAAAATTTTAAATTGCTATTTGGACCTGAGAATGAGAAAAGGTACCAACAAGTTCCAAATATTCTTGAAAACCACCTACAAGGACTGCAGGTTAGAAATGAACAATAATTTCAATCCCTTCTAACTGAGTTTTTTTTGCTCAGTTTGAGAATGTGACTTTAACAAAATAAAGAAATTTGTTAGGTACTTAAAATGAAATTTACCCATTTACCCCAGAGGAGTTCTGGATTTCTGTGTAAGAGCAATACAAGCAAGTCATAGGAAAGCAATGGACACTCTACTGAATATTTCAACTTCCTAACATGTATAATCAAGGCTTTTCTTTTTTAAACATGCATTAAGTACAGAAATCTCATTATAGTTAGAAATAAAATGTGTCTTTGCTTATTTCAAGTTTAATCCAGAATTGAGTGTTTGTGTAGCAAAAATCATGCACAGGATTCAAAGTAAAAAGGTAAATTTTATTCTTCACATTTAGTGCCAACAGCATCTTTATGCATAAATAATTCTATTAAAAAAATCAAGAATTCTTGGCCAAAAGAAACAGATCATGAGAAAAATATCATTCTTTATTTACTCAATGATCATCAACAATCATTATGCCTGCAACTTATTTATAACATTAATGTACCATGAACTATAAATATGCAGAAGTTCCTGAGAACTTGACATTATTACAAGGACCCTTCATGTGTAAAAGATTAAGAAAGCTTTGCTAGAATATCCATTGGGAAGCTTCAAAATTTCATCCATAAATCCTCTGAAATGGAATGCAACATCTTACAACAACTATGGTTTTATAGTAATTTTTAGAAATTTCATATTTAGCTATTGTAAAAGTAATATTTCCTTTCATTGTATTGTCTAATTGGTTATTTATATTATATAAGAAAATTACAATTTTCTGTATACTTTTTATCCAAATTCCTCACAAACCTCTTTTGCTATTAGCTTCAGTTGATTCCCTAAAATAGTTCAATCTGCAACTTGGTAAATAATAACAATGACAGTAGGTAGTAAACATGTCACCATTCCAATTGCCTCTTTCTAAAGCACTCCACCTTCCTTTGGAGAACACCCCCACCAGCTGCAATACTATATTTATAATATATATAATTGGACTCCACCTTCATTTGGAGAATACTCCAATTATATGTATAGTATTGCAATGTTGGTGGGAGAAGACCTTGACTCAGAGTTAGCCAAGTGACCTTCTCCTGGGACTTCACATCTTGAACCAATGACCTGATGTTGTTATACTGTTGGAGGTTATAATCATTGAAGTTAAGGAAGCTCTGGTGGATTTGATGCACCAGGACTATTTCCGACCACTGTCCCTGCTATGTACCCCTCATCCTGACCCTCATGCATTTCTCTAATCCTGTTCTTTACAAGCCTAGTCTTTTAGTCTGTCAACAAATCTGTGAGCCCCTGAGTATTTGCCAAAAAATTTTCTTTTTTGCTTAAATTAAGTAAAGTTCTAACTTATTTCATACTTAAATTTTCCTTGGTTTTATTAGACTTTATAATATTTCACTCTTAACATATTATTTTGGACATTGGTCTGTAGCAAATATTCTTTTTTAGGTTAAGGAAATTAATTTCAAAGTATGACTTACTAAAATATAGTTTTTATTTATTTATTTTTTTAGAGAGAGGAAAATGGAGGGAGAAATAGAGAGAGAGAGACATCAATGTGCCAAAGAAACATCCGTTGGTTGCCTCTTGCTTGCCTCTAACCGGGAACCTGGCCCGCAACCCAGCATGTGCCCTGACAGGGAATTAAACTGGCGACCTTTTGGTTCACAGGCCAGCACTCAATTCACTGAGCCACACCACCCAGGGTTAAAAAAAATTTGAAACAGAAAATGGATATTAAATTTTATGATATGCTTTTTTTCAGCAGCTACTGAAAGAATCATTTCTGTGAGTTGACCTACTAACATAACCTAATATAGTAATAGTTTTTCTCACATTAAATTATTCCTAGGATAAAGTCCACTGGGTTGGGGTAAAATATTATTTCACTTTACTTTCATTTGTTGAGTATTTAACTCTAGACTCCCTAAATCTACACTCATAAGTAGGATATTCTATTAAGGGCTACCTTTGTTTTTAGTATTGGATTTATTATACTCAGTTAAATTGGTTCACATTTTCATCCTTTTTACAATATATAACAGCCTATATATTACAAGAATTACATAATCTTTAAGAGTTGAAAAGAACTTAGAAATATAGCTGTAGACCCTCAAGCATTTATTGAAAGTAAACCTTTGACCATAGTTAGACTAAGATAATAAATAGTCAAAGATATGAAAAGAATGAGATTTTTAATATAAGGTTTAGTTATATTGCTTATGAATTCCTTTATTTTTATTTTTCAAAGACATTAAGTGGAAATGTCATAACTCTTTTTTAGATCCAAGATATAAAACACATGCTTTATGTTCAGGTCATAAACACATGTAACCCAATCTCTATGTCTACCTGGTGAAAGGTTACCATGGGTTAAGGCTAGGTGTCTAAAATAATTTTTTGTTCTCGTGTGTTATGACTGTAAATATCTGTAAGATTCTTCTACCTACGTCTTGGTGCTTTGAGTATAAAACGGAAGGCTGGATTATTTGTCACATAGAAATACAATGATATTGTACCACTGCTGCTTTGGATATATGTAGATTCTGAGGAAGCAAGGGGCAAGATTTCATGTGGATTCTCTGTGGTACTTTTTCAGGTCTTTTTATTCTAATTTACTTTTACCAGGTTTCTATTTAAAATAAGGATTTATTTTTTCAAGTGGGAACTATGGGACATCTCTTTTATTTTTAAAGTATTTCATAAATTTCCATTTTCTTTTATGCACTTCACTTTCTCTTCAGGCAATGCCATTTGCAGTCAAGGATCATAGTTACTTTCCTAAAGCTGGCAGACTGCTGACTCATTCTTTGCTTAGTAATCAGAAATGGTAAAGCTATACCAAAAGCAAAGATTGTTTTAATAGTGTCTTTTTGTCAATGTTACATGACTACTTTGTTAACAGAAGTAATCACTGAAATCAGTGGCTTAGCCGCACTACTGCAGAATTTTTAAAAGTAAAGAGATGTCCAGCAATTCCACTTCTGGATATATAACCCACTCCGCAAATGAAGCAGAGGTTTGAACAAATATTTGTACTCCAACGTTTATAGTATCATTATTCTCAGTCACCAGAAGGTGAAAATAATCAACAGATGAATGGATAAACAAAATGTGGTATATACATGTTCTGAACTACTCCTGAGCCTTTAAAAGAAATATGATTCTGATACAACAAGAGAATGACTAGACAAGTGGCAGACTGAGAGAAAAATTTTGCATAAAATATATCTAATAAAAGACTGGTATGCAAAATATGCAAAGAACTCTTAAAATACACACACACACACACACACACAAAAAACAACTAATCCAATTTAAAAATGGACAAAATATCTGAATAGAAACTTCACCAAAGAAAATAACACTGGCAGATAAGTATATGAAAAGGCGCTCAACACATCATGTCATTAGAAAATTGCAAATTAAAAGGAGATAGCACTACATACCTAAGAGAATGGCCAGAATCAAAAACACTAGTAGTACCAGTCAGCAAGGATGTGAAGCAATAGGAGCTCTCATTACCGGTGGGAATGCAAAATGGTACAGACATACAATACAGCAATCACACTCCTCAGTACCAGGATGAGTTGAAAAGCTACATGCACACACAAACCTACACATGGGTATTTATAGCAGCTTTATTTATAGTTGCCAAACTTGGAAGCAATCAAGGTGTCCTTCAATAGGTGTATGGATAAACAAATTCTGGCACATCTAGACAATGGAATATTATTCAGTGCTGAAAAAAAATGAACTATCAAGCCACTAAAAGACATAGAGAAAACTTAATGACATGCATATTACTAAGTGAAAGAAGGCAATTTAAAAAGGCAACATACTGTATTATTCCAACTATATGACATTCTGGAAAAAGCAAGATTATAGAAACAGTGAAAAATTCAGTGGTTGCCAAATGTTAAGGGAAGGAGAGATGAGGAAGTGGAGCAGAGAGGACTTTTAGGGCAGTGAAACTCTTGTGTTTGATATTATAATGATGGATACATGTCATTCTACATTTGACAAAACCCATGGAATGCACATCAAGAGTGAACCCTAATGTAATGCTGATGGTGATAATAATCTGTCAAAGCTGGTTCATCAATTGTAACAAATGTACCACTGTTGTACAGGATGTTGATGGTGGGAGAGGCTGTCAGGAGCTGGGCAAGATGGTTTATTGAGTATGCAACCCAGTGGGCTGGGGTCTTGGAGTCAGACGCCAGCAGCCAGGGTCAAGGCATGGTGAGTTTTAAGGAGTTCTGAGGCTTGGAATGTGGCCACAGCACAGGATAGGTTAAACTGTCTCCTTATATGGCCAGCAGGTTGGCGATTGGCCCAGTTGTAACCTCCTGATAGTCACCAGAGTCTAGGGCAGCTAAGGGCAGGTGGTGGTGGGGTAGGTGAGCTGCCTCAGGGATGGCTTTTGTATGGAATGACGGGCTTCAAAACAGTGGGCTTCTTCCTCGCAGGGAGAATATGAGAACTCAGTACTTTCCACTCAATTTTTCTACCAACTAAAAATTACCCTAGAAAATAGTCTTTTGGAAAGAAAAAATTCTGATACATGCTACGACATAAATGAACCTCAAAAAATTATGCTCAGGGGAATAAGACAGATGGAAAAAAAAAGACAAGTAATGCATGATTCCACTACGTTAGGGCCTGGAGATGGGGGGTAATAATGAAGTGTTATTTAATAGACACAGACCTTTACTTTGAGAGGATGTAGAAGTTTTGAAAATGATAGCTGTGATGATGTCACAACAATGCGGAAGCACTTAATATCAGTGAATTGCATGCTTAAATTTGTTAA
This sequence comes from Furipterus horrens, assembly GCF_987537825.1. Lineage (NCBI taxonomy): Eukaryota > Metazoa > Chordata > Mammalia > Chiroptera > Furipteridae > Furipterus > Furipterus horrens. The sequence continues at coordinate 38,319,972 of NW_028327174.1, forward strand.
AATGGTAAAGTTTATGTCATGTGTATTTTATCACAATAAAAAAAGCAAAGAAAGGAAAATTTTTGCTTTCAGGTGTACAGTGTAGTGGTTAGACAATCATACTTTACAAAGTTATCCTAACATTTCCCGTACCCACCTGACACCATACATAGTTATTACAATATTATTGACCATATTTCCTGTGCTGTACTTTCTATCTCCATGACTACTTTGTAACTACCAGTTTGTACTTCTCAATCCCTTCACCTCTTTCACCCCATTCCACAATGCACCCCCCCCTTCGCCAACCATCAGTCTGTTCTCTGTGTCTATGAGTCATTTTGTTCACTTAATTTGTTCATTAGATTCCACATATAAGTGAAATCATATGGTATTTGTCTTTCTCTGACTGGCTTATTTCACTTATCTATTTACTTTCTACTTTCTTTTATGTTAGATGATCTCAGTCTATAAGTCTGTAGAAATTGAATTACTTTTCCTTGCAACAATTTTTTATTTCTTTTCTGTTAATTGTGTGAGTTATAAACAGACTGCAGAGGAACTGCGGAATTAGAAAACTATTATCTTCATAATATAATGAAGTGTTTTCTTTTAAAATTTGACCTATAATTTTAGTCATCTTTAGCACAACTGAAGAATTGACTCTACCAAGGACTCTGTAATTATCCAGGTCCTATTCTCAAGGCTAGGTGGGCCAGATTTGTGCAAGAGGACAGAGTAGAAAAGGTGGAGAGAGAGACTATAAGCAAAGGCTTCCAGTCAGGAGTTTGACGGTCTGATACCAGGGCAGTCATAAGAGTATTAAATTAGCACTTTGTAAAAATATAGATAATTTATTTCTTTTGATGTTATTTTAAATTTTCAATAATACTTTTTATATTTTGAAGCATTTGGAAATAACTCAATTTTTAAATGCAGAAAAATAAATTAAATGACAGAATTTAAATACATAAAAAATTGAAAATTTTGAAATATTAAATATTTTATTTAAAAATATAGAAAATAGACTAAATAAAATGAATGGCCTCACATCTGTACTTCTCTCCATTGCCAGCAGACAGACAAAGAAAGATACTATGTAATCTGATGAAGCCAGCCAGAAAGAACTGAGATTTCATCACACATGTCTGGGGAGGGAAGCCTTTCAATGTTGACAGAATTTGTAGTTACTGCTATCAAATGTTTCTCATCATCAGTGAACACACTGTAGAAATATTGAGGCCATTCTTTGAATTTTTTTCTATCTACTTCAATACAAGGTCATGCCAGCTATACAACCTTGCATCTTGAAAACTAGGATGCATGTCAATAAGGCCAGGGCTCTGCCTTTTGCAGAAAATAACTTCATTCCCTTTAGTTTTTTATTTTAATGGATTTTTCCCCTCTATCCTTGCTGAAATTAAAGCAATTTTTACACTTTAGTCTGGAAGAAGTGTTTAGAGTATGTGGAAATGTCATTACTATTCCTCATCATGTCCTATTTTTCATTTTTCTCATTATGTGATGAAAATTGTTAACATTTATAGAGTGCTATATAATACCGGGCAGTGTGCCATGCAATATGCATTATTTTGTTTAATTTTCATAGTAACCGATAAGAGGCCTTTATTTTCATCCCTATTTTACACGTGAAAAAAAAAAAAACAAGATTTGGAAATTAATAACTTGCCTGGGATCACATAGCGGTCGACTAAAACCCAAACCCAGACCATCTGGCTCTGCAGCCCATGGCATACACTGACTCTTACAGTGCTTTCCTACAAGGGTCACAGAACTGAAAGTCAGTGATCATTTCCAATATCTCCAGATCACTCCAGATCTCCACTGGTTTCTTGCTTTCAGGTTTTCTCCATTCAAGTTTATCTCACATTGTTACCACTGTGATTTTCCAAAAACTGAAACCTATTCACATTATTTCCTGCCTCAAGCCCTTCAGAGCTTCTGCCTCCCTTGTAGAATATGATCTAAATGCCTCAGCACAGCATCCAAGAACCTCTATGGGGACAGGTCTCTGCTCCGTAGTCCTCAGCACCCTCCCCCCACATTTGCATTGCAGCAACAGGGAATAGGTTGTGTTTCCTCAAACACACTCCATAGTCTCTTATTTAGTTTCTTAAACACACAAGCCATTTGTGTGTCTGTGTGCATGGGTAATTCTTCCTCCAGTGCCTCATTCCATCAAGAAAACACCTCTTATTCATCACCAAAAATCCTTCCCATAACAAACACTCTTCTGCACCCTACACTCTTCCCTGGGTGATATGCCTTTCTCTGCACCAGCATATTGTGCCCTAGAATTTTATTTATGACACTGTAGTGGTTGTAATAAGAGGAGTCAGCCTCTCCCTCTGGACCATAGGTTCTTTGAAGGAGGAGTAAGTTTCATTCACTTAAATCTTAGATAAATATTGGATAATAAAGGAATGAAAATAACTCTGGATGGTGCAAGAGTAATACAGTGATTAGCCTGGCCCTTGAATAAACTCTCCATTATCATTATCAGTTTGGGTGCTTTGGATTTAGGTCATTACTATAAGAAAACTCAGGAGCAGGACGAGAGTAAACCAGTAGCTCCACATCTCAAGGGAGCCTAATCTGAGGCCCACCACTCCCGGAGCTCACCAAGCCTCTTGTGTTTTCAGCTCTTGAGCCGTTTGCTGTAAATGGGACAGATCTTAAGACTGGCATGAAGTGTATTAAAGCTCAGTGTTCTGGTTTCAAAATAGGACCAGGCACTAGGAAACACATGGATCCAGGTGCTGAGTCTGCATTAGTGAAACTCTAAAATCGCATGATGGCTTGTTCAGAAAAATTTTAATTGAAAATTCTTGTGCTTTATTTCATATCATAGCTTTGCACATGATAACCAAGCCATAAATCTTAATACAACAGGCTTCTTGCTTTAATTCAAAGCAGTTTGGTAAAAACAAAACAAAACAAAACAGAACAAAACCACATAATCATGTTTTTAAATGAAACAGGAAGGCTGCTATTTTCATCCCTCCAATTCTTTTTAGAATGAAGTGTGATCTAATGTCACTTTCTCGGTTTTTGCACACCTAACACTGCTGATTTATTTCTTCGTCTTAGCAAGTCACTTGCTTCAGTGTGTCAGTTCTCTCAAAGAGAAGGTGCCCATAATAGAACTACTTTGATAACTTAAAAGTAAAGGCTAAGAAAGCAATTTTTAAAGGTAAAACACTACTATTTTAAGTTTTTCCTAGATGCTGATGCCAAGTCACGCTATTGACATAACCCCATAGACTTTAATTTCAATTAATTCATTCAACAAGCAGGTATGGAGTCCCCTATATTTGTTAGGTTAGTTTAAAATAGATTGTTGTCAAGGAACTTGTTACGTATCTCATGAACTTATTGACATGAATAACCCCTGACTTATGTTGAATAAAGAGAATTCTTAGAAATGAAGTGTTTAGTCATCTTCCTTTTTATCATTCAGGAGGGAAAAAATCAACCTTCTACATAAGGAAAGAAAAATCACAGGACATACAATAATAGGGCTATAAAGGGAAATAAGATTATACTAACTCAGCTGTCCTCAGCATACTCAAGTCTGGAACCTAGGTGTGTCCTGATAAAAGATGAACAAGAGGGGGCCACGCTGTTACTAAGCACTTTCATTACTTTTTTACAATAAACTCCCAAATGTGAAATGTAGTCATATTCAAACGTCAGTGGAAGAAGGCACTTAAAGAGCCTGATTTTTAAATAAGTTGAGTTTTAAAGTAATCACTCCGTTAGATTACCCATATTTCTTGTCTCCCATTTGTGGAATAGAAAAGTTGTTATATCATTTTCCAAGAGAGCACATATGTAAAAACCATGAATTTAGAAATGCAATTTTGTTCACATCACACAAACTAACACATACACACACACTAATTCAGGTGAAGCTACTACTACCATTCTTCAGTGCCATCAATTTTGAATGCTTTTTCAATATATAATTTACTCTATTTTTTTTTTCAATTACTTTGGTTGTAAAGTGGAGATAATAGTAGTGCCTACATCTAGGTTTCTTATGAGAACTAAATGAGCAAATATATGAAAAACACAACAATGTGGCTTTTAAAGGTGATTAGGTCATTAGAGGTATTATTTAAAGGTTAGGTATTATCTCTCAAAAAGCTATATTTTAAAAGTGAGTGATTTCCTCTAATTTGTGTCCACAATTCAAATGGCATAAAATCACGGGCTGGGGAAAACTAAACCAACCTCGTCAATAACCAATAGGTGTACAAGTAGTGTAAAAACCTTATCTCCATAAAAAGGTGGTTATGTAAGGAGGTTAGAGTTGCTGAGGTTGAATTTTAAATGTGGGTAAGAGGAAGTATTAATTATTTTTGAAAGTGGCAGAACCTATTTGTGTTGATTTGAAAATGAAGTTGGGCACTATGAAGACGGTATCCTAAAGCTATAAGTAGCCCAGACTCAATCAGGCCAATGAAAGGCCTACAAGGGATTTGGAGGATTGGAACTAGACAAAGAGATGATGAAGTACAAAGCAAGGAAAGGGAGAGAAACTGAAAATAATTAGCTGGCAAGAGATGTACAGAGGTGATACCATGGGAGAGCAATAGAAAATTACCAAAAAGGAGAAAAAATAAGAGGTAGAAAACAGAAAATGTAGGATGGAGGAAGGGCAGAACCTGTGGTTGGCACGTGGAATAGACATGAATTTAGTGTGGACATGAAAAATTTGGAGTTCAGGCAAAAGTATAGATAGGAGTATCAGCAGGATTGTTACAATAACAGGAAAAGATTTCCAAAAACCTGTTGGAATGGTAGAGATCATATGGCCAAGCACCAAACTTAGACCTCGGTCTTGGAGGAGTTAGGCAAGACAATAAGAGCAATATGAAGTTTGGAAATCTGCATCGCGCAGGAGGCTGCAAGCCTCTGAGCATCCTCCATGCTCCCTGCTCCCTGCAGAGAAAAGTTGCTGTAGGTGAGTCTTTTGCTTATGAAGTTGCAAAATCACAAATAATGTGACACTGCCACTTTAGTTATAACTGAAGGAACCAGGAATTGGTGCCCAAACCAAAAGCAGCTGTGGATACTAGTGCTGGAAACTAACTACCAGAGAGGTGCTTTGGGAACAAATGCCACCCTTACAGTCCCGTTATATGGGAAGATAACAAAATGCCCTTAGTCCAATCTATGGAAGTAAATTACACCCAGAAAAATCAGCAAGGATTAATAGACCCCTGTTCTATGGGAACAGTAAATAAAATGAGGGGCTCTGATAAAATTCATTCAACAGTGACTTTGACAAGATGCATCTCTGTGCCTCATTTTCCTGATCTGTAAAATGGAGATAATCATAGAACCTTCTGCATAGGGTTGTTAGGAGAAATTAAATGTGTAATGTCCTTAGAGTCATGAACATAGTAAACATTATATAAATAGTTGTTAAAATCTTTTTAACTATTTGCTTTTTAAAAAATCAGTTTGTATCAGTCCTTTTCTCTCTACAGAGGGGTCTTAGGCACTGTGGAACTTCTGACACACATCACAGCTAAAGTCAGCCAATTGTCAAATGTACATGAGGATGAGCGAATGCTCAGTTAAACTATAGGTAAGCTTTTTCAGTTTGGTTTATTTAATAATTGTACTCAGGACTGCCAATACTTGCATTCTGGGTTTGATGAACCTGGGTAAACAAGTTGTGACTACACGGGGTCTCTGGTTCTCAAGGTTACTGAAGTTCTGCAGAGTGTCTAATAAGGATACCAATGAGGTGTAGGAGAATATATTTCAAAGTGAAGGAACAGCTATTAACAAGATCAATTGCTGTGAGTTTTTCATGTCTTTTATTTCCATGGGCTCAGTTTGTGTGTAATAATAAGCATCTATTTTGATTTTTTATAAGCTATGTAATTTCTGTTATTAAATTAATTTTTGTAATCAATGCATTCACAATTTATCTCATACAATTGGACCAGAAAGTAAAAAAAAAAAAAAAAATCCACTAAGAAGCTAATATAATTTAAGTACTACTATTCATTGTTACATCTTTCTCATTTAATTCTCATTGCAAGCTTATTGAGTTAGGCTTATCACTTTTGTTTTTACAAGTAAGAAAAAACAGATTGAGAACAAGGGTCAAAACAAAAGTAAGTGAGAAAGAGGGAAAGAGCAACTAGAATTGTATACTTCTCTTCTCTGTAATATTGCATCCAGAAGGTCATATTAAATTTTTAAAACCTTTTTGTCCACATTTTCATAAATAACAAATTCCACATTAATGATGAAATAATTGAGATAATGCAGTATTTTGCTTTGAATGTCAAATTTAGCTTTTGATTTCAAGCCTTTGCCTTCTAAGAGCCTTCCAGGGCATATTCACTCTGCTTAATTCCAATAAATCCTTTATTTGTGACATCTTTTCTTCCCACTAGATTTCCAAAATCTTCCAAGAAAGAGGGCACAGAATTGGCTCAAGAGCAAAGATTTGGTGCTGCATTTGAATGTACCTCAATTCTAATCAACTGGGAGCCTGTTGACTTAAGGTTTAATGGGAAGTCCTTGTAGGGCATGTGCCTTCTTGTTTAAAAATAGGCAGGACTGTTGATAATGCCGCTGTTGTGTTACAACAAGAAATCTTACTAAAACAACAGAAAGAGGAAAAGGAAAAGCTATCTAACTTTTAACCTTTTTCTTTAACTTTCCATATTTAGTGGAGCGGTATTCTTGTTATTTTAAGGATCTAATTGTATCAATGGAAATGAGTTTCTCCTTCACGCAGCCTGTATGCTCAGTAAGAAAGTTTCAAAGATTCTTTGTTTGACAAAACAAAAATGGTGACTGGAAATATCATCAAAATTATTATCCTCTCAACTCATCTTTCTTCTATATTTGTTCTTTGGGTTAGCCATCTTAAAGCACTAATGAAATATAACAGTAGCCATGGCAGAAAATTATCATCTGATAAATAATGTAAGTTAAGGCTTTTCTTTTAATAAATAAAAGTAAATGAAATCTGCCTAAATTGAACAAAGTAATAATAATAAATAACTTCTAGCAGAATACATATATATATATATATATATATATATATATATATATATATATATCACAATTCAAGAAAGAAAAAATGTCCTGGGAAGGACAGGGAGCTCTGGGATCCAGTAGCAAAAAATTCATGTATTTTCTAGAATGCTTTCTAGAGTTACTGAGTCTCCAGAAACTTTGAGTTTGTGTCTTTTGGATCAAAAATGACAACTTTCTATAAGGGAAAACCTGATTAGTTTAGCTAAGATCAAGTGATCATCCTTGGAATAATCAGTTTCAATCACGAAGGCAGGCTCTTAATACCCTTGTTAAACCCTTCCATGTCACTGGTACTTCTCCTCAAGTTCAAATATCATCCAATGTCTACCTATTCTCCAAATTTACTCAAAGCACATACCCTGTTACCCAAATACACTTCCCCTTGCAATCTTTATACTCGTTCTCTTGCCTAGAAATTTCCCCATCGCTCTTTCTCATCTTTTCCATATCAACCAAAATGTCATATGACAGAGTTGTTTGAACCTTCATTCACATCTAAAACAGGTTTCCACCATTAATCTCTCTCATAGAGTTCCATTCTATACCTCACAGCACTTACCACCATTTATAACCAGATGTTTACTCTGGAGTTTGTTTAATCTCTTTCTTCTACTCTCTTAACTATAATCTATAAGAGGAAAGAGATTTTGATTCTTTTGTCTCAGTTTCAAAATTAGCACAATGACCGATACATAGTAAATGGTCCATGAGTATTTATGAATGAATGAATGATGGTTGATGGAGAATAACCCTTACATTTCAGGGGCAGTTCTCAATCAGGGAAACTGATCATCACTTTACACAATATCTTGGTGACAACTAACTGATTGAAATTTTGAAAACAAAATTGGCAGAATTTTTACCCTAAACTTATTCATAGTCAATATTTTACAGAATCCAAGTAACTTTTTTTTCACTGTGCATAGATATTTTTCCTCTGAAAGAAAAGCAAAATTTGATAATATTCACTTGGGGAAATATATATAGGGATTGAATCTGATTTGACTTACATGTGCCAAAAGCTATAGTTGGATGGCCTTAGTAATATGAAAGAAGTACGGAAATAACGGAAATTATTTAAATAGACCATGCCTCTAAGTACTTGAAATTCAGAGGCACATAGCACATTAATTATTAAACAAATGGGTGGAAACTTAACTTCAGTTTTGTTTTTTGTTTTTTCTGCTTAGAAAGCTATTAAGAAAAGACTGTAAAAGATTGTGTGGATATAAAATTAACAGCAATCCTGGTCTTAACCTCATTATGGAGGACAAAAGGTGAGGGTTTATATTGCTATCTACTCATCCATTGGAATTCTAGACCTGGAATATTCAGTCCCAGATCAGAATACATTCCTTGTAACCTGCTGCAATCCTGAACAGCATGCATTGGTGGGGTAAGTGCCTCTTTCACCCTTCTTCCTCATGCCTGTTTTCAAACTCCCACAGATTATAGGAGGTTATTAGGAGTGGGGTACCTGAACCCCACCTGTATCCCATGCCCAAAGAATGAGAATGCTTAGTGGGGCACTTATTAAGCAGAATTAGTGCTGTGTAATGGACCATCATTGCCCAAACCATCAAATACTTACAAGAATAAGCCCGGTGGTCTTCTTTCACCAAAACCTACTTTAAACAGTCATGGATCATAGAGGAAAACTACACTGCCTGAGACCACAGCAAAAAGAAGAGCAAAACTTACATTAATATTATACCCCATATCTTGATCTTGGGTTGTTTCTTGTCTTATTGTTTTTTCAGAATCTATTGTATATTTTGGATTAGGGTCCTTTATCAGATATATCTTCTACAAATATTTCTCCCAGTCTGTGTCTTGTCCTCTCATTCTCTTGATATTGTCTTTTGCTAAGCAGAAGTTTTAGTTTTAATGAAGTCCAGCTTCTCAGTTATTTCTTTCATGGATTATGCTTATGTTTTTGTATCAAAATGTAACTTCTAAACCTAAGATTATCTAGGTTTTCTCCTGTTCAGCTTCTAGAAATTTTAGAGTTATGAGTTTTACATTTAGTCTATGATCCATGTGAGTTAATCTGTGTAAAGGATATGAAGTCTGTATCTAGTTCTTGTTTTCTTTTTATCTACGGTTGCTCCAGCACCATTTGTTGAAAAGACTACATTTGCTCCATTGTATTGTCTTTGTTCCTTTGACAAAGATCATCAGTGGACTATGTTCATGTGCGTCTATTTCTGAGCTCTCTATTCTATTTCATTGATTGATTTGTCTGTTATTTCACCAGTACTACACTATCTTGATTACTACAGCTTCATAGTAATTCTTGAAGTTGGGTACTGTCAGTTCTCCAACTTTCTTATTATCCAACATTGACTTCTCCTATTCTGTGTCTTTCTCCTCACCATATACTCTTTGGAATCAGTTTGTAGGTATCCACAAAATATCTTTCTGGGATTCTGATTGAGACTGCATCAAGCTAGGAAAAAAAAAAAAAACTGACATCTTGACAATATTGACTCATCTTAATAACAAATCTGGAATATTTTTCCATTTATTTAGTTCTTCTTTGATATTGTTCATCAGAATGTTGTAGTTGCACATTGTACATTTGTCTCACAGTGCTTTGATGCTCAGTTCTGGTTTTCACTCTCTGTTTTCTCTTTTCTTTTCAGCTTTGGAAGTTTCTGTTGTTATATCCTCCAGCTCAGACAGTCTTTCCTTGGCTGTAGCCAGTCTATTAATGAGCCCATCAAAGGCATTCTTTAGTTCTGCTACAGTTGTTTTCTTTTTTTTAATCTCTAGCTTTTAAATTTTTTTCTTAGCATTTTTATCTCCCTGTTTACATTATTTATGTGTTCTTGCATGTTACCTACCTTATTCATTAAAGACCTTAGTATTTTAATTATAGTTTTTAAAAACTCCTGGTCTGATAATTCCAACATTCCTGCCATATCTGACTCTGGTTCTGATGCTTGTTCAGTGTCTTCAAAATGTGTTTTTAGCCTTTCACATGCCTTGTAATTTTTTTTGTAAGGTGGACCTGAGTCTTGGGTAAAAGGAACTGCAGTAAATAGTCATTTGGTAATGTAATGATAAGGTGTGCAGAGAAGAGAAGCATTTTATGGTCCTATGATTGCATCTCAGTCCTTTGGTGAGCCTGTGCCCCTGGGCTGTAAGCATCACAAGTGCTTCTCAGTTTTTTCCCCGTTGGGTGAAATAGGATGGCTGGAGCAAGGTGGGAGTTGGGTGGTTACCTTAGGCTCGATAAAACTCAAACAGGTAAGCCCTCTGGTAATATAATCTCTCCTGAATGCAAGCCTTGTTAAAAGAACAAAATGCCCTGGCCTATATCAAATGGTCCCTCTTCCCTTCCCCCTACTGGAAGCACCAAGGGATTTTTCTTCTCTATTCATGTGAGGACCTGGTAGAGGTTCTGGAATTAAAACTCACAAAAGTGTACCTTCCCTCCATCCCCATTACTGGGTTCCCTTGGGAGCCTTTTTAACTCTCAGCATTGTTCACACCGAGTCTCCAGCAATTCTTCAAGTACTATTCAGTTTTTCTACCTACGTAATAGTAATTTGGAGGTTTCTGCTCATGGCTTCTATTACTGTCATTTGCGATTTTCTGTATCAGCTTGTCTCTTTCTCCCATTTGGGGGGCAGCAGTTTACCCTGTGAATTTATTTTTCTCCTGAATTAAGAAAGATAGTTTATTTTTCAATTTGTTTAGATTTTTACTTGTTAGGAGGGAGTGACAATTCATAGCATTCTTCTTTAATTAAAAAAAGTTTAATATGATTTAAATAAATGCGTAAATGTGATCATACCATACCTTAATTTATATTTTATTATTTCTTTTATTGTCCTTTCTTTGCCTGGTACTCCTCTCTCTAACTTCCCCACATGTATCATGGCCTCTCTTTCACCGATCAAGGTAAAGTGTTAATAACTGAGTATGTATGTTCTGTGCTTTTCTCCATGCCTTTATAAACCTATATATCTATGTATACCATTATTTATTCAAAGTTATTTGACATTAGTTTAATAGAAACAAAATCATATTTTACATGTTTTTCAGCATGTTGCCTTTTTCATAAACTAAACCTCTTAGAAATTACTGCAATTCAACTGGAATAGCTTTAACTCATTCTTTTTAATGTCTCCACAATAGTCCATAAAGAGGATGTGCCTTTAGTTAATTCAGCTGTTACCTGTTGCATTCTCAAAACAGGATTCTCAAAAGAATTCTCAATAGCATTATCAAAAGACTCTTGATGTTTATAATGCAAGGTTTAAGGAACCATTGGCTCAGAATACACCACACTTAGAATCAGAAAATATGAGATTAGTCTTCACCTGTTACACATTGTGAATAAAGAAGATATAGAACTTTTAAAGACATGTATAACTCTGTAGGGAAAATAGGTCAAGAAAAAAAAAAACAACAACTATAAAGCTCTATCACTATCTGCTTTGTTAAAAGGCCGGATAATGAAAAAAAATTTATCTGATGCAAAAGGAACTCTTCAATAGAATAGGAAACACCTTGCTACTGCTCATACTACTGCCTACCACTGAAGCAAGTGACAAGATACGCTCAATTCTAAGGCAGCCCCAAGATCACCACACTCTAGTGTCTGTGTTCCGCATAATCCTTTCCCCTGGAAGGGGTGGGACTATGGCTCCAATGGGTTTCACTCCTGTCATCGTGTTATGTGATGAAAGTGAAAGCCCCCAATCAATTGATTTTGAGTTAATAAAGAGCAAGATTACCCCAAACAACCCCCACATAACTGAGCTGAAGCCCTTACAAATGATCAGAGATTTGAAGAGAGAAAGATATTTTCTTCTGCTGCTTTTAAAGAAGCAAACAACCATGCTGTGACAGAGCACATGGTTAGGACCAGAGAGAGGATAGCCTCCAAGAGCTGGAAGCAAACCCTCACCAAGGGCCAGTAAGAAAACAAGGTCCTTAGTCCTAAAGCAAGGAACTAAATCCTGCCAACAACCAATGAAGAGCTCATAAGAGAATTCCCAGCCACAGATGAGATTGGAACCAGGACTGACATTATGATTTCAGCCTTGTAAGACCCTGGGCAAAGAACTCAGTCACATAATGCCTGGATGACTAACCTGTAGTACTTTGAGATAATAAATGGGTATTGTTTTAAAACACCAAGTTTATGGTATTGATTATGCAGCAACAGAAAATGAATACAGTGATCTTAGACAAGATACTAAGTCCTGTCTTTACCACTACAAAGTAAGATAGTGGGCCCAAAAGACTAGCTTTCTAGCTCTATAACACTATATTTTTATGATTCCACTGTAGATCAAAATCAAACTTCTGTTTCTATGATACTATCTATCAGTCAACAGAAACAGAACTTGTTTAAAGAGACAGTATTGAGGAAGGATATCACTCTTTTGGAACACTGCATTCATTCACAATCCTCAACTTTAACTTGTCATTAGAATGACCTGATATATTTTAGATTTGGCACATTTTGTAAGTATTTTGAACATTAAATAAAATCTGGGCAGATTTACAAAGAAACATTTATTTTATGAGGTTAAATAATATGGTAAGTGAATGAGCAATGGTGAGGTAGAGAGACTTTGAAAGTGAAGTCAGTTACAGTAATAATCTATTTCTCAACATTGACCTTGAGCAACAGTGGCTTTGAGACTGCCCCTCCCCCTATTACCTTGCTCCCCCTCTCCCATCATCACCAAATTTATCTGTTGAAGTCCTAACCCTAAGTATCTCAGAATGTTGCCTTACTTGGAAATAGAATTGTGACAAATTCAGATGTAGAGATGAAGTCACTAGGGTAAATCCTAATCCAATATGAATAACTGGTGCCCTTATGAAAGGGGGAACTCTGAACAAACATGCACACAAGGAGAACATCCTGTGAAGATGAAGGCAATAATCAGGGTTTTGCTTCTACCAGCCAACAAAAGCCAGAGATTACAAGCAAACCCACCACAAGGGAGGCATGAAACAGATCCTTCCTCAAAGCCTTCCAAAGAAACAAACCTTGCTGACAATTCGATTTTGAATTTTTATCCTCCAGAACTGTGAATCAATAAATTTTTGTTGTTGAAGCCACCCAGTCTGTGTACTTAGATACGGCAGCCCTAGCAAACTAGTACCTTATCTATACATAAATGCAATTTTTAATGCTGATAATCAAATTATGACTTTTTATTCTATAATAATGTTGCATTTTATCTACAAATAGCCCATTGAAAATATGTATTTTATTTTCTACTTTATTAATAATGCTGTAATAAACCTGCAGCTTTGTCCATATGGCATTTATCTTTTTGTGGGTTATGTCCTTTGGGTACATTCTAGGAAATGGGAATTTCTTACCAATCTTTTACTGTTCAGAACAGTAAAAAAAAAAAAAAAAAAAAAAATAGTGACTAAATATTTTACGCCTTGGAAAAGTGTTCCTAAATTGCTTTTCAAAGAACTGTAACAATTTGTCTTTCACCTGCTATGTGATGAATGATTTCAACACTTACTCACCAACTTGACAGTACCTTCCCATGAACTGTCCTTTCCAGGTACTGTCATACACATTTTGAGAACACAAAGTGTATTTATTTGCTAATTTTTCTTCTCTCTGTTGCTTTCGGGCAGTCACCAGAGGAAACTGACCAGTGTTTTTAGACTACACTTTCCTTAACACTTCTAATTGAAGACAGTCCAGTAGAAGAGAATTCAAAATAGGAGTAAATTTTTTAATGCAAGATATAGCTCATTTCATTAATTCTAACCTTCATGAATTTTATGTCTAATTTAGCTAATGGTGATTGTTGTAATGAGGAGAGTGAGGACAGCTTATAAAGCAGTATTCTTTTCAGGATTTTCTTAACGTAGCATATTTATGCAGGAATTTATCTTGCACCACGTCCCAAGAATTTATCTTGCACCACGTCCCAGGAATTCTGTTGGGCGTTGGCAGGTTTCCAGCTCATCCTCGGTGAGAACTGTGGCAACTCGAGTGACGTGCCTGTCCTTTCCTCTACAAGTTCGCCCTGACAATGACCAAATCTAATCCCCCTAAAAAGCTATCAGGCTAAGCAAGCAAACGTCTTTTTTAAAACAAAATCTGGATAAGGGCTGCTGAGCAAAGCTAGCCTGCCACTGTTCCTTCAACCCTCATTTGATCCTCTTCAGTCTTTCATCCACCTGCCCACTCACCCCTCTCCCCCGCACCTTACGAAAATTTCTGCCCCTCCGCATCTGGTTCTGAGTAAATGGTGTCTCCAGCCCCCGCTGGGTTTTTAAAGGACACTGCGTCGGTAGGCGTTGAGGGGTGCCTCCGGCAAGTTTGGAGCAGGTAGACACAAGAGCATCCCTCCCGCTGGGTGAGCAGGACAGCTGAGCTGAGTAACTGGGATTTTTGCCTGCCTTTTCGGCTAGGGTGGGTGGGGAAAGTTGTGTACTCCAAGTGTTCAGACCAAAACTTTTGACCCTTTGTCTGTCAGTCTGTCTTTTTCTATTCTCCCTCCCTCCCTCCCACCTCTCCTAAGTGCGAGTGCTCCTTCTTTTCCAGACTAGAGAGGGTCGTGTCTCCATTTCCCTTTTCCCTCACCCACCGATTAAAGAATGGGGGGGCGGGGGGGGGGGGTCGTCCCTGGAGTAATAGCCTGGGTTTGCTCGGTGCTGAATGAATGGAGGCTCTGGGCTGGCCTGCTCGGGCGGCCGCCCTGTCCTCCACGCTGTCGCCCTGCAGCCTGCAGGACCCCTACCAACCCTTCGCCTTCCTTCCGCCCCAGCCGGGGCTGCCTCCGGCTCCACGCCCGAGGCGGACACCGCGGGGGAAGAGTAGGGGGGAGGGTTGTTTCCTCCCGCCCACACCCAGCCTCGGAGCCGGATATATAGTGTCACATTCGGGAGCCGAAAGACAAGAGCAGTTTCCTAGTGGCTGGAGTATTACCGTGGCCTCGCGGAAGGACCGGGATTTGGAGGAGCACTCGTTGAACCCCACTCTGAGCCAGAGGCGCAGGTATTCCAGGGTCCGCAGCCCAGCCGCTGGCAGAGCCCACGCCTGGCAAGGCTAAGAGCGGGCTGGCCGGGCAGGAGGGGCGGGTGGGGCGGGTCCCCTCGGGGGCCGAGTCAGGGTAGGGTGGGCGTAGCGCCCGCAGGAGCACCGATGCGTTTTCCCAGGCTGCCGGCTGGAGCTGCCCCCTCCGCACCCGGTCGGCAGCCGGCGGTTAGGGCGTGTTGGGCGCCTGCATAGCCCGCCAAGGTAGGGCGCACAGGGGCGGGAACGGCGGTGTGGGGACCGGGCCCGCGAGGGTTAACGCGGGGAGCTGCGCCGGAGCTGCCAGGGACCAAGGGAGAGAGATGCCCCGCAGGCCAGGCCGGGTCTCGCTCAGGCCTCCTTGACCCCGGGGCTATTCCTAGAGAGGCTCACAGACTCTGGGGCCACAAGTGGCACGGCGCCCTCCCTGCGTTTCCCGCTTCCCAATTCTTGACCCCGGAATCACAGCCTCACGCCCCTTGCCTAGGGCTGTGCATGCGCATCCACATCCCCTCTAACCCCCCCCCCCCGCGCCCCCATTCGAGCCTGGTTGGTACCCAGACCGAGGCTAAACGGCCTGGATCACCAGGGCGGGGTCTGTCCCGGTTGAAAGTTTCGACCTCTTCCTGTGGCCTGAGCATCTTGGAGAAAGCAGGGAGCAAATACCAGAACACCGCAGTAGGAGTAGATGGCCTTCGGGAGGGCAAATAAGATTACCCGGGGGGCAATTCCATTCCATTAAGAGAGCTGATGACCAACTGTGTCCTAGAAACCACAGGAAGGTGCCCCACCTGCCAGCCCTCTACTTTTTCAAGCCTTAGGTCGTAGTAGAATTATGAACACATTCTTCAAGGGATGAACTCCCTGGTATGAGCAACCAAGGTTCTCATTGGAACCCAGGAGCTTTGGCAGCCAGGTGAAGCATGTATGAGTGCTCATTGTGCCATGAGCAAGAACAGAGTGTGCACAGCAGAATGACCAGGAAACAAATCACCCGTGGTTTTTCTGCTTGTGAGGTGCTGCATCAAGAGAAGTTTCACACTGTGCAAATGGAAATTAGAGGGTTACTCTGGGCTCAGTTACCATCTCTACATATCCCCATTTCTATGAATTGGAGTTTTGGCTGAAGAGCCTTTTTAGTCTAAAAGGGCAAAGGGACTGAATACAGTTTTAAGGCAGCCACTCAAGCAGCAGAAACAGGCTTTTCCGCAAAATCCACATTTAGGGCTATTTGTGTATCACACTTTTTAAGAGATGACCAGCCCCGGCAGGATGCAGGTCTTTTGAGTTCTCTTTTCCTTTCTGTGAGGGCATCTTCTGCACCTGCTTTATTATTGTAACAAGATCCTACCTTACCCCAATTCCTAACATTGGGTTATAATTATCTATAAAAAAGATATAAATTACAATGAGTTGGCTGATATTCCAAAAGATGGAGAACCTTCCTTTGAGAGAGTGAAAATAAATAAAATAGCTCATTTTCAGGTATTACTTTGGGGTTTTTTAAGGATGTGGGCATCTTGAATATCTCACCTTTTGCTTTCCTATATTTTGAAGATGGATTCTTGAGCACATTTTTTTCCAGCAACATCTGGGCAACCGTCACAATTTTTTGTTCTTGTATTCATTCCATGCATTCATGAAAACTCAGTCATTCACATTCTCCTGGAGGGTCATGCAGTTACCACCTGCATGCTGGTCCCTGCCAATGTATTCTGACATTGTAGGCTCTGTGAGAATATTTACTGCTCGCGAACATTCGTTCCTAACACTTCATTTTGTTAACAGACTACTTTAAAAATCTGACAAAAACTATGAAATACAAGAGACAATCTTTGCACATTAACACAGAATTCTGTCTAAAATTTCAGTTCAGTGTCCTTAAATCCCAACCACCCAAATGTAAGCCATCCACAGACCCCAGGCAGGCCCAGTTTCATGGAAATACAGCTGTGACTACACAGGGCCCTGTACTTGGAAGGCCCACATGCTTGGTTTAAGGCTCTGGCTGTCTTAATAACTTTCAAACAGGAGCTTCAAATGTCCTTTGTACACCAGACTTTGCAAATTCTGTAGCCAGTTGTGATCCTAGGTTAACAACCTGGCCCGAGAGCTCACTGAACAGCAGCATTGTCTCATAGCAATTCTACATTTCAGGGGAATTCTCCAACACAAGTTAGCTGCTGCATATTTATTTCAATAAGCCCTCTGTGCCCACTTTCCTCATTGACAAAGATAACAGACAATATCTTCTACTCTATTCATCTTAAAAGCTTGTTGTGAAGATACACTGGGTAAAAAGAGTAGGCATTGTGAAAATGTCTGTTTACCTTGAACAGGTCTAGTCTAACAAAGAATTGTTACACACTTAACTATTCTACTCCATATTTTAGACGTTGAGGAAAGTTGCTTTAGTACAATAAAAGGTTGCAGGTCCTATATAACCCTTACATTTGGTGGGAGGAAAAGTAGCTAAGGTAGTTTTAAAATATTCCTTAAATATCATTATTGGACAAGATTAGAAGAGGCAACATGAAGTACAGAATAACTTCTTGGATCCCAAAGACACGTTCTGAATTAAGTTGATGTTTGGGTCTAATTTATCCCAATATTAAACCAGAGAAACTGAGTCAATGATTGAAATTTCTTGAGGATGTAACCTTTATTGTCTCATTTGTTTTGAAAATCCATATTTTCAAAATCTTGAACAAGTCACTCTTTTATATATTCTAGGAAACGCCTAGCAATATAAAACACACCTATTCCCTTATCAAGTTGTCCTCATCTCCTGTAACGCTGGGGGAGGAACTGAAAGACTGGACAAGTCCTCTGTATTCACTCCTTCCTTAATTACTTCTCTCTGACCTCAGAATTTATCTTTATTCCAGCTTTCATTCCCAGCATAATGACAACACACTCAGAAGGGCTGAGGAAGAACAGAGAGTGAAAGGAAATGGGTCAAACTCCCACATCAAAGTCTTATAATGGGGGCACTAAAGGGGGTGGATGG
Organism: Furipterus horrens; assembly: GCF_987537825.1. Classification (NCBI taxonomy): domain Eukaryota; kingdom Metazoa; phylum Chordata; class Mammalia; order Chiroptera; family Furipteridae; genus Furipterus; species Furipterus horrens. Next base: position 38,338,076 of record NW_028327174.1, read on the forward strand.
AGATACCTTCTTTCATGCAACTACTGTGTTCAGGGGCATGCTGTGTACTTACTTAAGGATGTGAAACCAAGTCCTGTACTTGATAGACTCATGACATCATTGGTAAGACAAAACATGTAAATATAAGCTGTTCATTAACAACAGGAGATAAGTTGTTACAAGACATTACAAGATTCAGCATGATATGAGTGGTACAGAAAATAAATGCAATGAGTTCCCAAAAAGAATAAAAGAAACTGAGAGAGTGAGTGAAGCTTAAATGGAGAATACATGAGGTGTCCCTTAAAGTTCCATTTCTAATAGAGATTAATGAGTCTTCTGCATGATAAGTTTTCAAAAAATGAAAATCTGGATGGGACTAAATTTCATGTAAAGAAAAGGCAGGAAATAAAACCGTAAGAGAATTTTCCACTGGCTAGCTTCATTCATATAATAAGTAATTATTAAGTCCATTCTTTGACCAGATACTGTGCCAATTTTACAGCATTTAGTGGTAAATAAAGCAGATATGCTCCCTGTTCTTTTGGAACTTACAAACATTTAAAAATAAACGTATAATAACAAATTGTTGAAAGTAGTATGGAGAACAAAGTGTAACAATGTAAAAAATGGACTCAGATTTGATGCTCTGGGAAGGTCTTTTTGATAAAAAGAGATTTAAATTGATGTTTAAAAGAAGCATATGGGTTAACCAGACAAAAAAACTTTTTAGAATAATTCTGGGCAGAGGAAATAGCAAATGGGAAGGTTTTAAGAAAACAAAAAGGCCGGAAGTGTCCGAAGGCATGAGTGGCTGGAGTTTGGTTAGGGTTTTGCTGAGAGTCTGGATGCGTGTATGGGGAGGTAAGAAGGAGCCTGGTCATGCAAAACTTCACATATCTTGGTAAAGACTTTGAAATTTATTTTAGTGGGAAGCCTTTGAAGACTTTGAAGCCAGAGATTGTCTAATTTATATTTTAAAGAGATCTTTATGGCTACAATAAGAGTGGATTAGAGGGATAGAGGATTAGAAGTAGGAAATCAATTAGGACAGAGCACCAGTGACAGTACCGCCAGGCAGATGGAGAGAAGAAGACAGAAGACAGATGTATTTCTAAAGTAAAATTGATGGAAGTCCATGAAGCAGCAGATGTAAGAGATGGTGAGGCAGAAAGGAGTATGAGAATAAAGTCCTTCAATAGATACTGCTGAATGTTTGTCATCTGAAACAATAGGCTCAAAAGTGTTTGACTGAGAGTTGCATAAGAAGACCTGAAAAGTGAAATGAAAACTGCCAACTCTACTTAGTACCTCTAGAAAGTAGCCCAGGCTATTGAGATATGACAGAGAGGAGGGAGAATGCTTTTGCTTTTCATACTATCATTCATACTGTTGGGATTATTTTTAAATCATGCATGCATTTTATAATCGATTACAAGTTATCACCACAACAAATAGGGCTCTTGTTTTTCTGGCTTAAGCACATGGATAGAGTCTGGGGTAATTTCTTAAAATGACAAAAACTAGGAGAGAAAGGACTGAGCCTCATCTAAGTGGTTGTTCTAAAACATAACTCACTCCTCTGCATAAAACTTTAAAATTCTTCCCCTTTGTCTATATCAATGTTTCCCAAAATGTTTTCTGTGGATCGTTAGTTTCTTGGAATAATAATAACAGTTGCGTGAAGGAAGAAAGAAAAGCTTTCCTGATCATATAAGCTTGAGAAACCCTTGATTTAACCTAGTTTTATTGCAGGGATCCTCAGAGCCTTTAATATACTAATGCACATTAAGAATCATCAAAAAGGAAGAGGTATTTTATGCCCCATTTCCTAAACTTATTTGACCTTGAAATGCTTTTTTGGCAGAACATCTAGCAGAGTCAGCATTCAGCATAACACGCTTTGGGAAATGCTGCCCTATATTAATAGATTAGACCTTTTAACACCCGTAGCTCTCTGTTAACTATCAGCTTCTCTTGTGTCTTTCATGCTTCTTAGTTGGAAGAAAGCAGGAGATCAGAATTGACTCTGTTAGTAGGCTTTAAGTTGATGATAAAAACAATTCTGCTATATGGATAAGACATAAAGATATATTCACAAGCAAGATCGGCAGTCTGATTAAAAACCATTAAAAAAATAATAAATTCTGCTTCCCGGTAAGGCTATGCAGGACCTCCCTGAAGTATATTCTGTCAAGTCTAGATTTACACATGAGGAACCTTAAGCATAAACAGTGGGGAAGACTTCACCGGGCCTCTTGTGTTCCGTGGTAGGTCTGGGCTCTATTTGCTGTTTGTAATATATCTCGTGCAGAGCAACACAATGTGAATACATAGGGCGTGAGATTTTGCAGTGAATATCATACATATATTCTTTCTTGGTCCCTGGTACCTTTGATTTGCATGGTGGTGAGGTGGAGGCAGGAATGCAATCTGTGACCACAGAACAATGCAACAGTAAACTGTAAACTTGGCTGTGGCTTCATCCACTTGGTGCTCTAGCCCAGGATCAGCAGGCTATGGCCTGAGGGCCAAATTTTGCCCCAGCCTATTTTTGTATAACCCTGGAACTAAGGGTTTTTATATCTTTAAGTGGTGGGAAAAAATAAAAAAGAAGAATGCTCTGAGGCACATGGTATATGAAATGCAAATTGCAGTGCCCATAAATAAAGTTTAATAGGAAACCAGCCAGTATCATGGATATATTCGTCATAATGTCTATGGCCACTTTAGGGAACAACTCAATGAGTCATTGTGACTTGCAAAGCCTAATATGACTTCTGTCCAGTAAAGGTCCAGCTATTGTTAATATAACGAGAATGGTTTGTGACATCGATGTAGCCTGGCAGCCAACGAGAGTAGAGTGGAATGTGCATGCTTGAACAATGTCGACTTCACTGTACTATCATCAGTGGGGGCAGCAGATGCCATTGAGCCAGCATGTGTACTGTGTGGCCATTGTATTCAAAATGACTGAGTGAGTAGAGCAAAGAATCTGCATCAAATTTTGTGTTAAACTTGAACATTCCTCCGTGGAACCTATTCAGGTGATTCAGAAGGCTTTCAGGGACAATGCGATGAGTGCAGCACAAATGAAAGTGTGGCACAAAACAAAAATCTGTTGAAAGTCATCCGCATTCTGGAAGGCCTACAACAAGCAGAACACCTGAGAATGTTGATTGTGTACGAGCTGCAATCAACAAAGATAGGCGACCCAGGTGACTCAGCCCCACTACAGCCCAGATTTGGTGCCCTGCAACTTCTGACTTTTCCCAAAACTAAAATCACCTTTGAAAGGGAAGAGATTTCAGACTGTCAATGAGATTCAGGAAAATACAATGGGGCAGCTGATGGTGACTCCAACAAAGGATTTTGCAGAGTGTTTTGAACAGTGGAAGAGATGCTGGGAGAATTGTGTGAGGTCCCAAGGCACCTACTTTGAGGGGTACTGGGGCGTCATTGTCCTGTGTATAATGTTTCTTGTATCATATATCTTCTTTAGTAAATGTCTCTATTTTATATAGTACATGGCTGGATACTTTCTGGACAGATCTCGCATACCCACCATCTGGAGTTTTGCAGGACATGTTTTGTCGCCCTGCTCTAGGCTGTTAAACTCACTAGCCATAGGTAATTTTAATAGATTTGTTGTTCATTTGTTCATATATTAGGGGGTAGCCTTAATTAGTTCAGGCTGCTGTAACAAAGTACCATACACTGGGTGGCTTATAAACAACAGAAACTTATTTCTAACAGTTTTAGAATCTGGGAGAACCTACTTCCTGGTTAATAGAGGACTTTTCATTATAACCTCACATGTTAGAAAGGGACAAGGGAGTTCTCTGGAGTCTCCTTCGTAAAGTCACTTAATCCCGTTGTGGAGAGATCCACCCTCATGCCCAATCACCTGCCACAGGCCAGAGCTCCAAGCACCACCACAGTGAGGACTAGAAATCAACATATGAATGTTGGGGGAACTCAAACATTCAGTCTATAGCAGGGTTACCTACAAATAGGTAAATGGACTTCCTAGAAATTCCTCAAATGTTATTGGCATTGAAGTCATGAAATTGCTATTTATTTATTGTTGATACCTAATGTAGGTGATCTTTCATGTCAGTTTGAGAAGCAGAAGACAATCTTGCAGTAATAGTCTTAAAGTAATAGCTTTTTAGAGCTATTAAAATATTTGAACTCATATAAAAGGATAGGCACGCAGATCAGATAAACCTAACCAGAGCCCCAAGAGGTATAGGGACTAATTAACCCTAATATTACTTAGTTGTTGAAATCTGCTGCCTCTGAGCATAGATTTCCTGTGCTCCAATTATTATTTCAATAATGAAGCAAGTCTACTTTTTATTAATGCACCCTTTTATGAAGAGTGATGGTTTAAAGGTAATAGTCTTAATTTGGGGGTGACAGAAATACCTGTTATTGTCCCTACCACACACCTATTGAATCAAGATTTTTGGCATGAAAACCACCAGATACTTCAGAAATAACCAGCATTGCTCAGGTACAAAATGTGGGAACAAGTGGTCCAGGTATTGAGACTTAGATCCAGAAGATAGCACACTCAAGGTCTGTTACTGCTATCACAAAATCTTCCCAGATCAAGGTATTCTGTGGGAATCAGACAGTATGAAATGCTGAGTACCTTGTCAGCCTCATTCATCTGGGATTTTTCCATCACTAACTCAGAGACTTATCATTAAAAAAAAGAACGAGTTTTAGGTGGGATCATTCATTATGTATTTTTTTTCATTTTATTCAACACCTATGACAGAGGAAAGAATATTGGGTAGTCAACAACATGATTAAGTAGACAATGAAAAATTACTATAATTATCATAAACTAGGAATAGCATTTGTTTATCTTTTAGTCTTGGTTTATTTTAAAAGTCTTGGATAATTTTGTATCCTTAACCACTTGCAGTCCAGCAAAAGTATTTTCAAGCTGCAACTGACAACATGTGCCCCCTATGGTCTTTGGACATATTATTATCTTTTAGTTAAGGTGTTTTAGCTTCCCAGGCTCCTCCATAGATGGCTCCAAAACATGGGAGTACAGAATTGAGGGGAGGAAGGGATCTCTCCTGTGCACCTGTATAGAAAAGGCAGAAACATGGCCTGTCCTACCTACTTTTTCATCTTTCCGCCTCAGTTGAAAAGTTGTTGGGTCAGTAACATTTGCTGGTGAATAACAGGATGATCACAGGAGGCAAGAACAATATTTCCTGAGCCAGGAAATGAGAAAAAGTCATTGTGAAATGCTCCACATTTTAGAAAAATAGTGCTTTATTTATCACAGGTCAGTGAGAGGACACATTCCACAAAAGTCAGTGCAAAACCCAGGTATTCTTGAAGACAGAATAGTAGGAAATTAGGAAGACCATTAAATTATATGTCTGGTCCCAACATGTTTGAAACCACTTGAGTATTTCGAGCAGACTTAGATCTACCAATGCACAATATTGTAAAGATACTGGAGGAATCTACCCAGCTGTGTGTAAGAATTCAGTGCGTGCACATGTTGAAGGCTTTTTGCTTACTACTTTGCAGAAAGGACATTTAATACTATAAAATGCCTGGATGGTAGCAGTGTAGTTTTAGCTAGTGTTGAAAGCATCTTAAAAATGGACAGTATTCATTTAATAAAAATAGAGCCATTTAGCTCAAAGTTAAGAGAAATTGTCCACTTAATGTCACTTGAAACAAATGTAAGATACCCTGATAAATATTAATGAAATCAAATTTACGTCAACTTCTATCATGCTATATCTGTTGTCTCATTCTGAATTGAATCTCATTTCTGTTGTGTATTGTTTATACAAGACCTTCAGGACATATCTGCCCTCAAGACAAATATATAATCTAAAAGTTGGACACTTGCTCTCTTACCAAAAGAATTCAAGAGTATTAAAAACCACTTACAAAACTATTCTCAAAGCTGCAGGAATTTTTTTTTTTTTTCAATTACAGTTGTCCCATTTTTCCCCCATTTTTCTCCCCCACCCAACCCACCCCTTCTCCCGTAATCATATACCTCCCCGTTGTCCGTGTCCATGAGTCATTTATACACGTTCTTTGCTGCAGGAATTTTTGATGGTTTGAAAGAGTTAATTTCTCTCACCCAAATGAACAGTTTCCTTCCTTTTTCAACTGCCTAAACTTGTCAAAACTTTCTATTATGGAATTGAGACATTGCCTCTTCCTCCTACTATTTTGGTCTAGTCCTGCCTGAAGCAATGGTTATTCAAATTGCCACAGAGTGCCTGCTGATCACAGGAATGCACTTTAGGTAAATTAGGTCTCAGTTTCTTTTAGGACAAGAGTGAAACTTGTCAAATTAGACTTTCCTGAACTCCTAGCCAATTATGTGTTGGCCACTATCACAACACCATCTTATCTGCTGTACATAGCGGTGACTACAAATAGCTTCTCCTTAACTAAATATATTCATATTCTATACTGTAGAATGCCTGAATATCTTATCTGTATTTGGTCCAGTTACCTCATTTTATAGAAAGGAAAAGCGAGTCCCAGGAATATAAAGTAACTTGTCATGCATCTGTGTAATGGATGAGTAGACTGGTATCCAAATCTTATTACTACAAATCCCATGATCATTCTGTTCATTCATTCTTCACTTACTCATTCGTTCATTCATTCATACAATTTGCTGAGTGTCTACCATGTGACAGATGGGGTGTTTAGCTCTGCAAACATAATGGTGAACAAGTTCAGGTACCTGCCCTTAAGCTTTAATGCGCCCTACTGTTTGAGTAGTTTAACCAGTTACAACTTAGACGTTTGTGAAATAGTTTAGTTAAGATTCTCAGTGTGAAAATATAAACTACTCATATGCTTTTATGTCCCTTTCTTTCTCGTCTAACTAGCTCCAGTTGATGATTTGGCTTACCATAGCTCTGAGCAATAAGGGTATGATGGCAAATGGAGTTAAAATAAAATATTAAACTGTCCACAGGGAAGAGAATAAAAATTATTCTCATGGAGACAGTGTTCTGCTTTATTCACAAGTCCTGAAGACTAATCGGTCTGAGCTCCTCTCCTCTAAGTTTCTCACTCTTTCCCCAAACCTGGCTATAGAGTGGGTTCCATCCTCAGGCTTCTCCTTTTCTCTCTGCTCCTAACCACAATCTCTTTAGTAGTAATTAACTCCTATCCTAATCCCGGGGGTGGGGTGGAATATAGGGGAGGAACCAAAACAACCAATATGTGAAAGTTACAAAGTTTCCAGAATACCTTTGAGTCTTGGCGTAGGGCCAGTAGTGAGTTGCTGTCTTTCTCTGAGATGACAAGCAGGAAGGCCTGTTTTCTTTAACCATTCATTTTTATTTCTAGAAAAGAGAGCAAGAAACCAAGCCTTAAAAACCCTTATCTATACTCTTAAATCTGGGCAGTATGACATTTGTCTGATGAGAGGATTTAACAGCTTTCGGCAGATTCCCAAAGAGGTCATGACTAAAGCAAGAGCAGAACCTTCGGGAACATTCAGGTTGTTCCTTTTCCCTCTTTGAAATAGTCCAGACTTAGGCCACTACCAGGTCAGGAATATCCCTTCTAACGGTTCCTCACAGGGCCCAGAGAACTGTTTGGGAGACTTAGGTTTTCATGTTCCATCTTCAGAGCACTGCGTTGTTCCAACCAGGAAAAGAATTGTGTTATTCCCCTGCATAACGCCTCCCCTTGCTCCCCATTTTTTAGAGCAGCTTTGCCAAGTGTGTGAGGTGCTAGTTGAGGTGTGTGTATTGGTGGGTGGGGGGAAGCGGGGTCCCTAGTGCAAGGAGCCTTCAACATCACCTTCAGAATATATTGTTGGTACTCGCCATCTACCATCTGAGACCCCCCTGCAGGCATTCTGGACACCTGGCTGACCCTGCAGGGAGGATGGGAGAAGGGGAGGTCTGAGAGTGTTCCTGGGTGGAGACCCAGCAGAGGGGAGAATTGAGAGGAGGGCGGAAGGAGCCTCAGCCAGCCCTAAGTCATGAGTTAGGGAGTGGGACAGAGGCAGAGGCTATCGAAGAACCATACTCTGACTGCATGACTTTGGACAAATATTAGTGTGTTTGTATGATGAAGATCTAATTGAGCATACACCAGAATACAGAAAGATGCTGGAGAAGTAGCAAAAAGAAGAGAAAACTAAAAGCTTACCTTGCCTGAGTAAAAGCAAGACTAGCTGCATTTTTCTGCAAAACTGTTTACTGGTGATTGCCCAATGTCACATATATTAACCATGACTCACATTGCTGGGTTGATATAAGTCCTTGTTTGTGACTTGACTTCTTACTTTCTTATTGATGTGTTTTGAAAAACAGAGTTCTTACTGTTAATGTTGGTGAATTCATCCAGCGTTTTCTCTTTGTGTTGAGAATTTTGTGTCTTGCTGAAAGAGAGCCTTCCCTGTCTGCATCACCTTTTAAGGAATTACTTTGTGAACGCCTCCTCAGTTAGAATGCAGCGTCAGACTCAGGTTGCGGCGTTGATTTCCTCTGGTTGGTGTGAGTGCAGTGGCACAGTTCACACAAAGGAAGGAAATACAGTGGTCTGCAGGCTGCTAAATCGTGGCTCATTAAAACCACTGGTACTATTTACTGATTGTTTTAACAAGTGTAAGACCTCACACAGGCACTTAAAAAAAATTATGTCACATCAGTCCTGGGGATTATATATTTTACAAGTGAGAAAACGAAGGCTCATGAATTTTAAAATATGGTCATTAAGCAAGCATCAACATAAAAATGTAGTCATCACTGAAGTGTAAGGTTAGTTAAGAGAGAGACTTCCAGCGGGGGGTGGAAAATTTATATTGAGAAGGTCTTTGATATTGAAATACTCCCATTGTTTGGACAGGTTAGACATGGTTGTACAATATTCCTTCACTTATCACGGGTATTACGTTCTAGACCCGCCTGCGATAGGTGAAAATCAGCGAAATAGGAACCTTACATTTATTTTAGTATTTATATATATTTTAAGGCTTTACAAACCCTTCCCACACACTTATAAACTGTTCCCAGTCCCTTACTAACCTTTCCCACTCCTTTATTAACCTTTTCCACACTTTTATAAACACTGCTTATGCTCTTAAACATATTCTACACTCTTAAATCTACGTAACTTTAACAACATACATATACAGTACCGCAAAATCCCGCGATATAGCGAAAAATCCACAATAAATAATTAAAAATAATATTTTTAAAAATCTCGCGATACAGTGAGGCCACAATAAGTGAACCATGATATAGAAAGGGAATACTGTATTAAGAATAGCACCATATTTTCCTGAAAAGCAACAAAAAATGATTCTATATTCATTTTCAATGAGCAATGTCTCAGGAACAGAATCATGGGCTGGTCTTTAGTACCAAGAGACAGTGTGAAAACTAATTGTACCAGGAGGTAAATATTTGAGGCTGTTGAGGAGAATCTCCTTGCAAATTCAGTACCTTTGAGGTTCTAGAGTTCGCATATCCTAATATTATAGTATTTGTTAAGAAAAAAATACAAAACAGATAGCTATCGGGTGTACAGAACAGGTGTCCTAGGTGTTATTATATAGGAAAAGCAGGAAGCAAATTAACACCTGGTGAAAAGCTTTTTTTCTTTATTACCTGTAAAAGTTAGAAGACTTCATTTTCTTTTATCAAAATTTAAGTCCTGGCCCTGTCACTGGTATGGGCCATAGACAAATTATTTGGTGTCTCTCTTCATCAGTTTCCACATCTGTGGGTAATAGCGTATTCTCTACTTACCTCCCAGGATTGTTGTGAGAAAACACTGAAATATGTACATGAAAGGCTTTAAGAACTGTTAAAGTGTAAGATATTACAAATTGTTAATGTTAATCGTATTTATAGCATATAAGAATGATAATTTTGTGTGTATAGGCACTAATATCTATGTCTACATATACTTTTGAATACAAAAATAAGAATAATTTTAATTTAAATTATAATTTGCACTCCTTGAAGGACTTTTATACTCATTCGTTCCTACAAGCCTCAGCGCAACCGGTGAGGTGGGCAAGGTGCTGTCCTGCCTTTCCACGTCACTAATGCGGATCTCTGCTTTTTAAACAAAAGAAAACCTCTCCTCTTTTGCAACTTCTGTCAGTCTTTGTTGCAGTAACCTTTTGCCTCCAGCTCATTCTCTGATATTTGTCAAATATGTAACTCACATACCTCCATTCCTTTCCAACTTTGAAGCGTATCCTCAAGTTCTGCACCCATGTGAAGGAGCGCACAGCCCCCTGCTGCCTCGACCTCACATCTTCATCAGCTGCAGTTCATGCACGGAGGCACCCTGGTCATAGAAACCTACTTCCAAGGCCAGTCCTTGGCCTTAGCATTGCTCCTGACTTCTGTGTCTGAAATCTCTAAATCAGCAGTTCCCACGTGGACAGTGACATTCTGTGCTTCCAGCTCTCTCATTTTCTTTTTCACACCAAAGCTACTGTTCCCATTCTACAAGACCTCCAGCCGTTTGACTCCTCTCCACACACACGTTCACATAAAAACACACTCTCTCACACACACTGTCTCACAGACACACACACAAGTACACACGCTTTCTCATAGTCCATGAGGTTCCTCCTGGTCATATTCCTTTGTGGCTTTGGTCCATTGCTTTAACTACCCCTTTGTCAGCTTCCTCTATTCCCTAATTTTTCCATTTATTTCTCCCTAAGTCCACTGTTCCTATCCCCAAATTTGGATCTTGCCGACAATCCATATGCCCTGCTCCAACCTCAGGCAGTCAGGTGTTGCTGGAGAAGACCAGGTAAGCATTTGCGTGAAACAGAGATTATACAAGTTCATCTGTAACCTTAGCAGAACATGCTGCTGCTTTCAGCTTCTTTGCTTGTTGCTGGTCTATTTTCTTTCCTATCTAGACCAGGAGTTACAAATACTTTACCCTTTTCTCTGAGTACCTTCCTTTATTTGCAGCTCTTTAGCTGACAAAATACGTGTTGCCTCATACTCTTTAGAAACAAATAACCAAAGATCTTTTTCAGGTTCTGCTCCAGCCTACAACTTTATCTACCTCCTGCCCCATCCAGCCTTCCCTCTTATCCTTCTTTTTAGAGGATGAAATGGCCTTCCTGTGTTTAGGGCTGACCACTCTTATCTTCTCTACTAAATTCATTCCCTGTGAGCTTTTCTAGAACCTTGGTTCCACATATTTTCATCCACTCCTTCTTTCCTGTATAATTCCTCTCAGACGCTGCCCATGCTTACATACCCCATGCCACCATCAAATGAACTTCCCCCACATGCCCTCAGTGGTGTATCCTTCTAGTCTCCTATTGCTACCCTGTGACTCTACATCACTTTTCTCTCTCTGGATGAACCTCTCCCAAAAGTAATTTACATTAGCTGTTCTAATGAAGTAATCTGTCCAGAGTTGTTGTATAGAATACTACAATCAGGAAGCAGTTCGTGAATTTTTCTGGGACTTATTTTGGTGCTTTATTTAGACATTTTCATCTTCTATATTGACATTTTACCTTTCTCAATAAGGATGTTTGCTTTGGATGAGCATGCCAATATGACTTGCTGCTTTGACTAATGAATAACAAGAAATGTTATCAGAGCACTAATCATGAAACCTCATGTTGGAAGCAAGAACCTTGAGGACAGTGATGGCAATTGTGAGGAAAAAAAACACATTTCTCATTATCAGCTGCCATATGAAATTTTTGGAGAAATGTTGCATCAAAAAGAAAGTGCAGTCAAATAAATGTGCATAGCCTCATAAATGAAATTAAAATAGTTTTTGTACTTGAGATTCCAGAAAGTAGTAGCAGATGAGTTCTTGATAATGTATCAGCGAGGAGTAAACACAGATGTCAACAGAAGCCTTTTCTACAGTTGACTGTGGCTTGAAACAGAGACCAACTGGGTGTAGCTGAACCTTGGTTCTTGCTCCATAAAGCGAGGGAGTGAACCCTCACCCATGATGACAGAAATAACTGAAGTTTATGATATACTATGAAGTGGTATGGGGAACCATTTACTGTTAGCAGGTGTCAAGTAACCCTGAGCATAGCCCTGGTGAACTCATTTCTGAGGCTGGAGAGTGTGGTATGCCTGCTGATAGATGAGGCCCCAGAGACATGCTGACAGGCTCAGGAAGAAGTGAACAGAAAGTAATGCAAATGATAAATGCTAATAATTTAGTATTCATCTTATAAAAATGCTAGAGTAAAAACTGAAAAATAAGATTTAATAACAAGAGTAAAAACTAAGCGACCTCAGTTTATGAAGTTTTAAAGGATGAATAATATATTGAACTCCTTTAGTTGTATAAAATATGTACCTGTTAAGTTTTCCAAAGCACTAAGCCTAAGAGATCACCATTCTTTATGATTTTCATTATCAAATTTTATTTTTAAGCTTCCTAGATTGCTCTTGCCTCATATGAAAAATTTGGGAAAATATATAGCAAATTTGTTTAAAGAGAAAATTTAATTCCTGATAAAAGCTGTTTTTTCAATGATTGCAAAAGGTAATCATTGCTGTTAAAGCATCGTGTACATTTGTTTTTCTTGGTCATTTATTGACTGGGATATGCATGATGTCATCAGGGCCACTGATCTGCAGCTAAGCTCTGTGCAAAACCAGTAATTGGAACTCCAGCTGAGTTTGGGTAAGAACAGCAAAAGCAGGCAGGTAATTTGCCAGTGGCAGAGACAATATTTTGAACATTATTATTTAGTTAGCATTATTTTCTTCAACCTAGACAAGAACAAGCTCTTTCAAGAAAAAAACAAACCTCATTTTTATTTAAAGAAAATAAAGTTTAGATAAAGCAATTGAAAGACCATCTTGAGGAAAATAAGAACTATAGGTAAAGCTGCCCTTCTTATATTAATAATTGTGATATTTTATAACTGCTTATGACAAAGGCTGAGGAAATGATGCTATGAATACAATTTATACAAAATATAGATGTGTTGCTCTAGCCCCAGATCTTTAAACAACTGAATACCTTCCCAGAGAAAAAGTGATACGTTTGGTTGTGGAGAAGCCAGAAACTATAGGTTAAATTAATCTTCTTTAACAAACTACCAGTGACTTTCATTTAGCCATGCTGACCTCCAGTCCTTCCTCAACTTGGCTAAGCCAAACAGACCCACACCCAGCGCTTACCTCACAAAATGAAGCAATGGCCAACCTTATCTAGAGCCAAAGAGCTTTCTGAAGTGCAGTGAATTTAAAATAACACCAGTACAAGCCCAAGGAAGTTTATGAATGCAGCAATGAATGGAGCCAAATAATTTAGAGATGTTGTTGAATACTCTCAGAAGACATCCAGACATGAAGGTACTTGACACAGATATATCTGTGTCATTCCCATCTCCTCTGGCTAAATTGGCTCTACAGTAACAATACAGGGGAAGACCTGCCACATAAATTTCAAGTAATCTGCAGAGCAAATAACAGAAAACTGGCTGTGGCTGTGGTCTTGACAAGAGATTTTGGAGAGGCTCATATCCCTCATCTATAAAAAGAACCTTCCATAAGTCTATTGGGATAGTTATTTACCCAGACCACAGAAATCAATTTGAATCTGCAGTTCTGAGAGAGATTAGGTCAGGCTTTAAATAAAGAAGTAGGCAAGTTAAATTATCACTGAATTCTTACATACCACTTAGAGTACAAGAACTGTATTTCTGAATTATTTGTTCTCACTGTGACAAATTATATGACTTGTTCCCAAGATCCATTATAAAGGTTAATATTTAACCTTTGCTCTTAAACGTCCCTAGAAAAAGAGTTATTTTAACCTTCGGTGGCATTTTCTAGTATTTCATTCTGACCCTCAAAATTTATGAGGCCCAGTTAAATCTCTCCTTCAGCTTTTAAAGTCTACTTCTTCACTTTTAAATTCTCCCTAGCAATAGATGACAGCTGGTCTGAATCCAGCAATACCACGTCCAAAACTTTAGTATTATTGCTGATCTTTATTTTTATAAGCTTTTCCTCAAAATTTTAAAACAGATTTTAAACACCTTTATTATTTACCTTTTGCCTCTTTTTAATATTTTCATTTCATGCATTATTTCACAGGGCTCCAAACTAGATATGACTGTTACTCAGATCTATAATGAAAAAGTTAATTTCTTCTTCCAACATGCTGTTCTTTTTTTTCCCTAGACTCATAATAACACCAGCAAGCATTATTGGTGCAATGAATTAAAATGTGCATTCACATCCTTACCTCATTTGTTCTGTTAGTCCTGTGCTCTTCACTTACAATGACACTTATATTGTGTTACTGTACTAAATTCTGCATTAGGATTCAGTTTGAATCTAAATCTTTGGCAATGACTGGTGGCTCTTGTCTCTCTGAAGTGTTTTTAATTCGATGTATGTTTTCTATTAGAATCCATTCTGTACACTGCATTCCAGCTCTTCCAGCTCTTTTAAATTCTGCTACCCGAGTCCTCCTCACAGGAAAGGACTGTCTGCTAAGGTCTTATTGAAACGGAAATGGATGTGTAGCTGTCTGTGAGCAATACTGGAACATAGCAGAACAAGGCTCAGGAAGCCAAAACAGGGAGCAGGTGAGGACATTCCAAGTGGTTTGCAGGTCAGAGGCACAGAGGGCCAGACAAGGAGAGTATATGAATTCAGAAGGTGAAACTCAAGTGTAACGGCTCAAACTCCCTCCCTGTTTGGGAAGGAAAATTCCAAGGCACGGTGGATTAATTTGCTAGGGTTGCCATATCAAATTACTCCAGACTGGGTAGCTTAAACAATAGACATTTATTTTTTTCACTGTTCTGGAGGCTAAAAAGTCCAAGATCCAATTGTTGGCAGGTATCATTTCTTTGAGTCTTTTCTTCTTGTCTTGTAAGTGGCCACCTTCTTGTGTCCTCACATGGCCTTTTCTCTAGGGGTACACATCCCTGGTGTCTCTTTGTGTGTCCAGATTTCTTCTTATTTGGACAAGGGTCAGATTGGTTGAGGACCCACTTTAATACCCTTATTTTAACTTAATCATCTTTTTAAAGGCCCTCTCCCCAAATACATTCACATGCTGTGGCACTGGGGGTTAGGGCTTGAACATATGAATTTTGAGGGGGCACAATTCATCCCACAACACATAGGTTTTATACTATTTAATTATTTCCCTGAGAAATTAAGGCCCCTCTGCATAGGGGAATAGCTGGCTTAGTATCTCTCCTTACTGGATGCCTGTCTTTCCCTGTATGACAACCCCACACCCCTTCCGTTGTTTCTTGCACCCCCCTCAAACTTCCACTCAAGTCCTTTTCTCAGGGTCAACCTCTGTGGGAACACAAACTAGAACACACACAAAGGAAGAGACATGACAGTGCTGTAGAGCGGCACAAAGACCTAACTTCAAATTCTAGGTTCAGGATCTGACACCAATATTGTCAGGTTGTCAACCTTCTGAAACCTCAGTGTCCTCTTAGGTGAAACAGAGAGAATAATGATGTCGGCTATGTGGGGTCCTTTCAATTCCTGAATTAGGAACTGTATATGATATCATAAAGGTATTTTAAAATATTGTTACCACAGTAAGACATAACTCTCTGCCCTCAAATAATTCTATTTAATTTGGATAATCAAATTTATAACTGAAATTTTTATATGCATAAGGTAGCATATGGTTAAGTTTCAAATGAATGATATATTCCAACACTATAGGCACTGTAGAAAATATTAAATAACCCCAGATTCTAACTCAATCCAGAAAGCTATCTTTGAGCACTGTATCCCTTTAGTTCACTGGTATCTATTATTCATTTGTTATGGGAGAGAAAGTTTGTATAAGGAACTCTCCCTGGCAGCAAGACTTATGATCCTGCTTGGAGCACAAGGCTTGTATGTAAGGGAATGAAATAAAAAGCAGCAGGTACAAAGATCTGGATGCTAGATAAATAAAGTTCAAACAAATATAGGACATTATGCAGGGTAAACACGAATAACAGTTTTATAGTTCAGTCCTCAAGTAGGCTGTCATTGGACACTGGGCTAATAAATTAACCAAAAAGTAATTTTCATGAAACCAAGGCTAAAAAAGGAGTCTTATAAAATCACACTGTAGAATTATAAAAATATCACCCTAGGGGCATTGGAGCTATGAGAAGAATTTTTTTTGGCTGCCATGACAAGAGATGGGCAAACATTAATGGGAAGGATGTAGAAATGCTAAACACATTGCACTGTAGGAAACGCACCCTCCACATGGTCCAACAAAGAACTATCCTGTGTCCAACCACCTACCAGCCTTCCTATCTTCCCACCCCCATAACATAGGAAAAACTGATGCTCATGAAAGATAAGAGACTCTCCTGCAATCAACTGGGTTTAGCATCAGTCCATATCAGCAATTTTCAACTGGTGTGCTGCAAGAATTTTTAAAACGTGCAACACCTAACTATTCAGTCACGGGCATTGACCTCTTCACCCTTAGACTGTCAAATAAAAAATCAAAACAGCCAACACAGTTGAATCAAAATTGTATTCTTTTTTTTTTTTTTTTTGTCAGACTGGCAAAAATATATTTTTTGGTGTGCCGCAGAATTTTAGTAATTAGTTTATGTGTGCCATGAGATAAAAAGGGTTGAAAATCACTGGTCTATTTTATAGACAGTGTTATCCAATAGAAATAGTATAGAGCCACAAATGCAAGCTACCTTGTCATTTTTAATTTGCTGATAGATATATTAAAATAATTTAAAACTGGTAAAATTAATTTAGTAATATATTTTGTTTAACCTAGTATATACAAAATATTATTTCAATATGTAATCAATATACAGTTATTAGTGAGATATTATGGGTTTTTTATATTATGTCTTCAAAATCTGCTTTATTTACTTAACAGCACATCTCAATTCAGACTAGCCACATGTCAAGTCTTTAGTAGCCAACACCCTGTAGCTAGTTGCTCCTATAGTACAACTCTAGGAGATTCTGAATGTGTTTTCTAAGTGATCTTTGTCTTTCTTACAAGATGTGTGTCATAAGTGACTGAATGAAAGACCTCAGTTGACTTCATCTTCTGTGCCTGTCCCTGTATCATAGAAAGAAATGAGATTGGTCTGCCTAATGTGTTCTTCAGAAAGCCAAAGACATGTTGATGATTATCATTATATTTTTTTTAGGTATGGAGCTAAATTAACCATTTTATAATTCCAGGACAGACTTCTTTTCTGAAAAATATGCATTTTTTTTTTTTTTTTTTACATTTGCCATAGTTGCTTTCCTTATTCAGGATAATGCTTGAACTCAGATTTTTAGCCTTCTTGTCAGAATTATATACAATTTGGTTCTTCTTATGACCTCTTTTTTAAAAATAATAGCTTGTCTAAGTTTCCCTTGCTGAAACATCCATAAATATTTCCACATTTCCTCCAGCTAATAAAACTATTTATTTCTTACTCATTTTTTTACAAAATCAATTTTACATGTTAATAAGTTCCTTTTGGCATTCTTTCATGCTGTATTGAATATAACAAATTTCCCCATTCTTCCCCATTTCTCTAGAGCTTGGTTATTTAATGATAAACACTTTACTTGGAGTATTGTTTAATTATTTTTCATAAATATTTTATTTCCACTTGAGTTTCGATAAAAATACTCCTAAAGTAAAAAAAAAACACACACACACAAATATACTCTTTAACATTTGGATCGCAAGTATGGGGCATCTGAATTTTAAATCTTTAAGGCTTGTAAGACAAGTTTTAAAATGTATCAAGCCTGTATTTAGTATACACTAAGAAAAAGAGGCAATAATATCAGCTTTTCTGAACTTTTTAAAGGGAATGATTTATATACATTTTAGTTGGGATTTGGTAGCTTTATGGCCTGAAAGAAAAATAAAATAAATGGTCGTTTCTAGTCCATACGAGATTTGTGTGTTTGTTGTTCATTCTTCCTCAAAAAAATAGGGAGTTGATTATTCCAGGCAATGGGTCTGTATGTCTGCTTTTATTTAAGCTTTTTGGCTAAAGTTTCTGTTATGGCCCGGATTGTAAATTTGCCGACCCGATGGTCTCTCTCACAATGACTATCTGCCTATCATTCTATCATGAAAACAGCTAAGGAGACAAGATATAAAGGTATTGGCCTGGCTGTCTTGCAATAAAACTTTATTTACAAAAACAGATCTCGGGCTGTTTGGTCCATATATTTGGTCCATGGGCTGTAGTTTGTTGACCCTTGTTCTGGATAGTCCAGAATCATTCATTTCACTTTGACTTTACAGATTGGCTATTTGATCTATTGTGATTCCAGCATAATGTTGAGGTGTTATACTGAGCTTCGAATACAAAGAAGACAGGTTCAGAGATAATTAAGTCTTGTCTGACAATGAAACTGTATTGTCTTTTAGTTTATCTGTTATGTGTACTATAAGAATAATTTATACCTCTGCTTTTAAAAAAGAATTTTATTTTAGTAGTTTCTATGAAACCTCACCCCCAACTTTGGGTGTATCACTTCCTGGTTTTTGATCCTTCGTTTTTATATATTGCCCACTTTGATTTCATTTGCTGAGTGAGGAATATGCCTAAATTTTTTTATTTTCAACATAGTGTAAAAACAGCCTTCCAGTTCACCACGGAGGATTTATATAAATGTGTCTCCATGAAAGGGTAGAAATGCATTTATAATGCCACTGGCTAAAACGGACAGTTGCAAGATACATGTGGCTGCCGCTTTCACCACTGAAACGGTGAGGCCCATTTGAAGAGCTTTTAGTAGTAAAACCTAAATGAGATGCTTTGGAAATACTGATGTGAGTCAACACACCAACACAAATGCAACAGAACAGCTAAAACTTTTCAAAGGGAGAGAGGCCTAGAGCTGCTACAGAAATGCTTTCTATAGTTGTGGATACCCGGGGTTGTTAACTGTTGAAGTGCAAACTGGCCAGCTTACAATTGCTATGGAAACTGTAACTGAAACTTGACCTTTGATATAGTTACATGTTCAACCCTAACATTATATTAATAGGCTTTTGCGTTTTCTGGGTGTTTTTGTAAGTGGCTTTGTTTTAGGCTTTCAAGGAAGGGTAACTTGAAAGAATTGTTTAGGAAGGATAAAGCAGAAAGCTTCATTTCTTTCAGAATCTCATCACTCCTAGCGTCGAGTTTACTTCTGCAGTTTGTAACAACGCTTTTTGAGGTTAGCTAAAGACTCCCCATACAGAGACTACACCTTTCAAGTAAATAATAGACTCATATTTATCAGAAAGTCAGTTTCCTGGCTATTTGCGTTGGTTGATTAGGACTTTGCCTAAGGCCACCAAGCAGGTAGATTTACATGGCTTGTCAAAAAGAAGAGAATAGTCATGCCCCACTGAGTAGTCATGTGTGAAAATAACCATCATTACGTCTCTCACTTTCCCCATTGCGTCAAATTCAAAACACACCACAGTAATTCCTGCCATTGTCTTTACATAGCACCTCCACAGATTTAATCAATTGAACTGTATGATTATGCAATTTAAATATTCTGAATAAATATGAACTATCAGGGTTATGAAGCACTAACAAGGCTTCAGAGTACCAAAATCCAAAGGACCCTAAGAGACTAACTTGAAAGGAAGGCAATTACGTAGCATTTATTAAGCACTTCCTGCATGTAGAACATTATGATGGATGTTATATGTATGCAGTCTCATTTAATCATCACAAGACCCTCTGTGGAATAGATAAGGTTAACCAGCTTTCCCTACAGTTAATAATTAGTAGAACCAGTATTTGTACCTAGTCCTGGATAACTCCAACACCCCAGAGTTCTTTAAAAACCATTGATGTATTTGCAGATTTTTAGTTAAGCAAATAATATTTGCTATATGTTTATCAAATTGCTCAAAGGTTCCATAAAATATTGCATTTGTGCATATACATCTAATACATCTAAATTTACCTAAGGCATGAGATCCAGTACATGAGCATCAGCTTTTATAACAATTAATGAAGCATAAGAATCTAGTCAAAACTGACCTGGAGTCTGCACGATCCTTCCCCATGTGGGAAGGCCACCCTCCCCTCCACACCCCCACTCTTATTAGGGTTTTCTGGACCCAAGGGTAGGTAGGACGACGACCATGTCCAGCTTGAAGCAGCTAGAGGAGCTTGAGACCTTCGCCCATTGTCCTTTACAAGATTACAAAGGGTCCTAATATTTGAGAGGGGGGGGATAGTTAATTTTTACAAACCAGGGGTATGGACTTGGGGGGGATTGCTGGGGGAGGGGGGTGCTGGGTGGAGGGGAACAAGGGGGAGAAAATTGGAACTGTTGTAACAATATAATCAATAAAAAACATTAAAAAAAAGAATCTAGTCAATATGAAATATAAGTGAAAGTAGAAATATAAAGAAAGAGAGAGTTGGAAAAAGGTCTTGGTTCCTTCAGTGACACTCTTTTCACATTTATATACATACATGTAAGATACTATCTACATTGCAGATTTTAAGAGATTTTTTAATATTTGATAACGAAGGGGTTAAAATTCTGATATTCCTAGTTATGCAACTTTCAACCTCCGCATTTACAGCTGGGGGGAAAAGCTGGCCATAGGTTGCCTCTTAAAACCATGCCTTTTAAACAGTCAAGTGTTCTAATAAACAATGTAATAGAGCCAGGTAATTCTGGGTTGTAATACAAAAACTTGGCACATCTTTTTTCTCTTAACTGTTCCATTTAAGTTAGCTACTGCTCCCTACAGGCATTTGAGTTTGGCTCTCCTAAAGTAGAATTATTCCTTCAAATGCACTGTGTATTATTTCTTACAGGAATAAATCTGTGTTTCCATATGTTAATGGAAACAAAAAGAGAAGGATCTGGTAGTAGTCTGTTACTGATTTCCAAAGGGTAGTCTTAAACTTCTCAGGTTCTGAAATTCAGACTTAGCATCATTTTTGCATTGATTAGTTTCAATGGAAAGGATTACCACCATATAAATTCACAAGAAATTGATATAGAAAATCCCAGTTTATTAAGTTTCTATTGGATGCATATTTCTTTCTAGGTACTAAAATTATTGCATTTTCATTCCAAGGGACCCTCCATCCAGTGTCATGGACGGATTCCCAAACTGATGGACACACACACACACACGCACACACCCAGAGGGTATGAAAAGGCTTTTTATTCCCATAATGAAACTTGCTGGGAGAGCAGGAGCTATCTCTCAAGCTGAACTAAAAATGTCTTAAAAGAGCTGTGAAAGAGAAAGGGAAACTGGGTTTGAATGTTTAGGGTTGTTCGAGGATAGGGCTGGGGTGAGAGATATAGCACATGACCTGAACTTATTGCTGGTAGAAGGTGAGTTGGGCAGGGTAAGGCTTAAAAGATGTCTGCAGTCATCAAAAAATGGAGTCGGACTCTTTATTGTACTGGGTCTGAAGGCGAGTAAGAAAAAGATCGTTTAGTTAACATGAAATTAAGGCAAAATGCACTGAACACCGTTGAAATGGTGAGATTTAGGTGGAATCCCTGTCTCACAACAGCATAAACCCTTCTGGTTTCCAGAATATCTGGTTTTTACATATGTACCTTTGATCAGTGGCAGGGGCTGCAATCTATGAATTATTGTTCTTTACTTCTGCTCATAAGACTTTTCTTCGAAACATTCTTTGATATTATAAAGTTCATTACCCAGTCTTACTTTTTAGCCTGGGAATCAAAATATATTTTCCGGTAATTTCTTCAGATTAGCAGACCTTACCTGTAGTGGATATAATTAAATTATTTTAACTCATAATGTTCTGAAGAAATTGTACTTTTCATCATGTACAGCCACTTTTTTTCTTTTTCTAAACTGAATGATAGTGACTCTTTCTTCTATTACTTATCAATTCCCATCTTGCATATTATTCCAGACCGCTGACCCTATTCTCACATATCATCATGTACAAGGAAAATAGTATGTATATTGTGAAATATCGGTAACAGAAAATTCCTATAAACAACTATTTATTGCATGAAGAGTAAAGTAGCAAAGTTAAGATCAATTCTGAATAACTCACTCTTCTGTGCCTTCATTGAGGAAAGAACAAAAGAATATACTCAAAGAGAAATGGAAAAAATTCAGAATACACTTGAAAAACATCTGCTAAAACAAAAAAAAAAAAAAAACATTTGAAAAATACTCCCTTCTCTAGGGCGTTTTTAAAACATTATTTTAAAATCTGTTTATAAGAAGAACAAAGCTGGTTCTGTGATGCAACAGTCTAGGCAGTGGTTCTTGATCTATTTGGAGACAAGAGAATTGATGAAAATCCTTAGAGGAAAGTCACATGAAGCAAGATTTGCATTTGACCTATAATGTGTATTATGCTATTCAACACTAACTTTATGCTGCATGGTAGACTAGAATCATTCCAAAGGAAAAAAAATTGTTTTGCTTCTTTTGTGTGATGGCTTTGCTGCCAGAACACAGGTGTTGTGAAATCACCACTAAATCAAAGCTGAAATGGGAAAGGAAAAGACTCATATCAACATCATCATCACTGCACACATAGATTCTGGCAATTCTATCTCTACTGGCCATCTGATCTTCAGATGTGATGGGATCAACAAAAGAACCATTGAGGAATTTGAGAAGGAGGCTGCTGAGATGGGGAAGGGGTCCTTCCAGTATTCCCGGGTCTTGCATAAACTGAAAGCTGAATGTGAGTGTGGTATCACCATTAATATCTCCCTGTGGAAATTCGAGACCAGCAGATATTATGTGACCGTCATTGATGCCCCAGGATACATTTTCTTTTTTTTTCTTATTGCTTTTTATCTTTCACAACCTCCATTATCTGCACCTGGCGCAGCACACCCAGGCTCCCTTTAGGGCTTCAAAATCAAATCAGTTTCAGTACAGTTCTCATGGAGTTCTGTTGCCCTTTTGATATATTTGTGAACATGGACTTCATTTATATTTAAATATAGGTGCCTTATGAACAAGGGATCAAAGGCAAGCCCAGGCCTTCCTCATATTCACCATCATCTTTTTGGATGAGACAAATTTTATCAGCCTGATTTTATTTATTTGTTTGGTTTGCATTTTATTTATTTATTTTCTAATTACAGTTTATTTTTGTATTGGGTATAGGTGTCCACCACAGTGATTAGATAATCATACACTTTACAAATACAAAGTGTTCCCCCTGATATCTCTAGTATCTACCTGGCACCATACATATTTATTACAATATTACTGACTAAATTCCTCATGTTGTATTTTATATCTCCATGACTACTTTGTAACTAACTATCCATTTGTACTTCTTAATCATTTCACATCTTTCACCCAGTCAGCCAAACTTCGTCCTCTCTGGCAACCACCAGTCTGCTCTCTGTATCTATGTTTCTATTTTGTTTGCTCATTTCTTTTGTACTTTAGATTCCACATACAAGGAAAATCATATGGTATTTGTCTTTCTCTTACTAGCTTATTTCACTTGGCCTAATACCCTCTAGATCCATCCATGCTGTCACAAATAGTAGGGTTTTACTTTTTCATAGCTGAGTAATATTTCATTATATGTATGTACCACATCTTTTTTACCCACTTATCTACTGATGGGCTTTTGTGTTGCTCCCATACCTTACCAGCCTGATTTCAGACAGTCATACCAACTATCTGGCCTCAACTCAAAGGAGATTTCTGCCTTCTCCATCTATAGGTAGGCTGGAGTTAGGGGCATGAATGAAGGTTAAGAAGTAGACTCATTAAGAAAAGAGCCCCACTTTTTAATGGGTATTACAGAGAGATTTGTAACAGGATGAATTGGTTAGTCATAAGTGATGTGTACTGGTATCATTATCTTCTTAATTATGAATGCTGACTAATATATCTGGTTCAAATTTGAGCTTATTTCAGGAGAACTATACTGTCCAGTATGGTAGCCATTAGCCACATCTGGCTATGTAAAATTAAATTTTAGTTAACAAAACTAAATTTTAGTTAACAAAAGGTAAGTAAAAACAAACATGTGTTCCCCAGTCACACTAGCCACATTTCAGGCACACAGTAGCCACAAACGGCCAGTGACCTCCATAGTGGACAGCACAGGTGTGCAGAACATCTCCCCGCCACAGAAAGCTCTGTCGGACAGCGCTACTCCAGAACCGTGTCAGGTGTACCCGTCAGTTCCCCGTCGTTGGTGGAAATAACTGAGTCTCTCCGCAATAACACACAGTCTAAATTATGCTGCTTAGAGGATTTTTGGTTTTTTGATATAATTTAAGAAAAAGAAAAACTTGCTTCTTATCAGCGTCTGTAGTGTTCCAAGTACTTTTATACTCATTTTCTAAATTAATCTCCACTAATTCCGTGTTAGCATTATCATTTCACAAATGAGGGGAACAAGGTAAAGAGAAGGCAAGTGACAGAATCAAAATCCAAAATCACCTCTATCTCCAGTCCAAAGTCTACTATTCAGTGCCTTACAAAAATCATCTGGTAACCTTTCCTTTTCTCTGAGTAAAATAAGGTGGACATTGGAATGTACACAGAATATAATGGCAGAAGCTTCTGACCTTTTAAGGAACTATATGTATTCTTAAATGAACAGTGCTTTCTTTAACTAAGGAACATGTTGGTAGTTATGAACTCACTCTTTTAAGAACTTACTTAAAAGAGATTCATTTATTCTCTTACCATCAAAAACAAGTTCTTAGTATAAGTGACCCATGGACATGGACAACAGGCTGGGGACTGACTGTGCGAGCAGGGCGTGGGTGGGGCCGGGGAGAGCAACTGGGGAAGAGTGGGGCAACTGTAATAGAACAACAATAAAAAAATAAAATACTTAAAAATTTTTTTAAAAAGTTCAGACAGGAGGTGTCTCTAGTGCAACAATGTTCCCAAATCCATTGTAAATATATTTCCACAGAAAATCTGAGAATTATAGAAGAAATATATTTTTGTAATATTTTTTTCAGAAGATGGATGCTGTTTGATTACATTATACATAGACTTTAAGAATTCATGGAGACAAAATAGTACATATAATTTTATAATTCATTTTAAAGATGAGTTTTGAAGAAAGAACAGATACTTAGTATACTACGAAAAAGGAGAAGCACTTTACAAAATTTAATTTTGCTAAAGTTTTGTCTTTAAAACTGTGGTCTTTGATCTATGGGACATTCTAATAAGCCAGAAATCTCCTCCTTAAACCATAGAAAGGTAAATGAATATAGTAGCTCGCCCGCCACAGTGTAATTGTTTTGCAGGAAAAGACCTCATGCTGCATATCTACCCTTTTTTGGCAAAGAATTACTGCTTAGGTGAAAGGTTTCCTTGGTTCTAAGGTTCCCATGGGAGAATGACCCAAGAGTGAAGCTCCTAGTATAAATCTTAGTTAGTGGGAAGGGTCGACATACTTATACTTGGACCCCAAGAAAATCTCTTTTACTAAACCATTTCATTTCCCACAATATTGTTTTACCTGCATGAACACTGTGTGTTAGTGCAGGAATAAAGGTTGTAACTGGGTGGAGGCTTGGTCACCCCCAGCACCTTATGGATTGCAGAGAACTTTGAGCTAGATAGAAAATATCACAGAGGTAAAATGTCATCTTTCAGTAAGATCTAAGATGTCAAGACCTAGCATGGTGTTGTAATCAAAAACTCGACAGACAGCAGTCAATTCACAGTGACTTGTTTCTTTGGCATAGCGACAAATTAGGTTTGTGGAGCAAATGAGTTCACAGAGAAAGCAGCCTGTACAAAGTCCCACAGGTGAGATTATGTCCCTAACAGCTGCCACGGGCTTTTACAAGGTTTTTGTTTTTGTTTTTTTCTTGACAGAATCATACAGAGGATTCCTTTATAATATTATGAAAATTACAAATATGTGTTATATTGTTGCTTTCATGGAGAAATTTGAATCCCTCCCTTACATTATTGTTATACAGTGAAAATTACCACTTGAAAATATTCATCATTCATTTTAGTGTATGAAAATCACTCATGTGCCAGTGATTAGGGATGGCAGTAAAAGTTTATGCATTTTACTATGTTCATGAAATGTTGCTCCTTGGCCCCCTGCCAGAGCTGAATTATTACAGAGATTTTCAAGGGTTGTGGAGAGAGATCTGTCAAATAGGAACAAAATATTATTTTCTCTGGTCTCAGCAAAGAACAGGCCTGGTACTTTTCAGTATACTGACATGTTATACAGACATTTGCTCTCTTTCCTGACCTGTTCTGCTGATTTGAAGGCGCAGCATTTCCACTTCACAGTGTTTGATGAATGACTAAATGAGAAAAGAAGTACATAAAATGTGAATGCTAAAATGTATGCCATATTTTTAGCACTTGCTGTTTGGGTCAGTATGCCATGGAAGAACAGACAAGTGGCACCAAAAGCTACAGGTCAGGTTTTAAAGACAAGGAGACAGTGAAATGAAGAAGATACCCCATATGATCCTTTAGATCTAAATAAAATAATGGTACTAGCCAACCTCAAAGGGTTTTACATAGAGGGACAATACAAGGCACCCTTAAAGTTTGAAAGGGTCTGAGACCCATGAAATTCTCAGAAGGCTCAGCCTCTGTGAAGTAGCAGCTATATCACATAGCTGGTCATTAAAGGAGGCTGCAGTCAAGGAGTTAGGCTTCCAGAGCTCATTGATTCTTATATTCACTTGTTTAAAAAAAAAGAACTGTATTTTATTTTTCTGGCTTGTGGCTACCAGATTCTCATTATGAAATCCTTTTTAAAAAATCAATATTAATTTCCTTTGCTTTGATTAGAGCCTAGGGACTGTGTCTTAATGATAGTGTCTCCCAGAAGCAGAAGCGTAATAAAGATGCAGTTTCTTAAAAGATGCTTTTCTTAAATTTACTCTTCAATATTTGTCATCATGGAGATGCTTGTTCCATGAGAGTGCATTGTCACCCACAGGGAATGGCCCTGAACCACCTGCTTACCTGTCTTTCCCTGCCCCCCTGCCCCCAAGAACTGGGCAAGAATCACCAAAGGATATAGCAAGAATCACCCTTGTGTAGAATTGGACCAAGGCCTATTTCTCACCCTGCTAGGTGCTGTGAATGACATTTATAGCTTCCTTGAATTTTATCAGACTGTTGCAATGTACCTACAAGGCTCAATAATTGACAATTTAGACACTATAGTCCAAAGGATCACCCAAGTTTACTTAACACCAATTATTTTATTGCCTTATCAAACAAAGATGGATTGAGAAACTGTGTTGAAGTTCTGAAAACTATGGCTTGTATTTATCCTTTCACAGGGACTCAGACACTGAGAGTTACACCCAACAAGTACTACGGAGCACACAGCTTTCCCACACAGCTCATTTTTGTCTGCCATGGATAAAATAATGGTTTGATGCCTTTGACCCTTTTCAGGCAATTAAAAATATTTAGTGACCCCTAACTAAGTGGGAGGCACAGTTGGAGTCAATTCTTATTGTTTCCACCTCTAATTGGAGGATTGAGACATACAGACATTTAAGGAAGAGAACTAACAGTAAAAGTGCTAAATAAGAATAAAAGATCATAACATGAAACGATGCAACTGCCTCGGGCCTGGTGGAGGGAGGAGACGTGCCCAGCCCCCAGAGCAGCCCAGGCAGGTGTCAGGGATGAAGGAGGATATCATCTAGACCTTAGATAGGCCAGTGGTTCTCAACCTTCCTCAGACATGAGGCCATCTTGGGAGGTTTCAGAGATATCCAGGAGTCAGATATCCGAGACAGGCATAAAAGAAAAGTTGGGGTTCCGTGAGAAGGAAAAAAGTTTAAAGAAACAAAATGTGTTTGGTCAGGTAAAACCTTCAGTGTAGGAGAAAAAGAGGAAAGTCAGGTTTCAGCTAATTTGTAAATAGCAGTGGCCAAGGCATTTGGGAAACATATTTGATTCAGGATAGTGGGACGTATTTAGCCACAACGTCTGACTTACAGCTGGAGAAAGATATTAGAATTCCTCTGTATCACATAACTCCTCACTTCCCATTTCTACCTGCTGGTTGGAAGCTTAAGTGAGAGAGAAATTAAGAGTAGACACATGCTAATGGTTCAGTAGTTCCTCATCCTCTTAGATACAGGATCCAGGCTGTTACTATGTGGATATGGTGATTTGTACAGAAGTACAACTATTGTATAAAATCCCCCTGAGTAATAGCCAGAAGAAGGCACTGCTGAGGCAGCAAAGTTATTGTCTCCAACAGTAACCAAGCCTTACGGGGGTCTCAACTCCATTACCTATAATTAGGGTGCCCTGCACTTGGCATGTCCTGAACTACTCAGATACTTTCATTGTGACTTTGATCCACTTGTATGTTGGTTTGTTTGGGTGTCTCTGCTTCTTTCTCCTTTTCCTTGTTTGAAGGGCAGGCCTGGGTAAAGTTTCAGTCATATTATGGCTAATATTGGGCTGACACAGGTTAGCTGGATGGATGAATGGATAGATTTTACTGAAGAAGGTCACCTAACTAGATGGAAATGGTTTAATTTATAGCTGCCTTTTCTACAACTCTTTGCAGATAAAATTCTGTTAGATGTTGGAAGAAGATAAAAATCACACCACTGCACAAATTCAGGAACTTAGACACAGCACATTAACTATAAGTCTCTGCTTTGTCATATAATAACTTGAAAGACTATTTCAACTAAGTTTGTGTGTCAGCATTAAATGTACTGCCTTGCAAGTAACTAGAAGCTTAGCATTTCCTCCTGACTGGACAAGAGCTTTGAGCAGGACCACAACCCCTATGTAAGGAACGTGTGTGTGTGTGTGTGTGTGTGTGTGTGTGTGTAGCCTTTCTTGGATTGTGGCTATGCAAATACACAACTATTACTCTTCACTTACATTTCTACTATCAGGTTAAACTAAAAGGTTTACTATGGTCAGTTTCCAAAGGAGAAATGTGACTGTCCATTATTCAGGTATTAGAAATATTTATTGAGAACTCAGGTCTCAAGCTAAGTGCTAGAGAGAAGAAAGAAAAAGAGCCTGTCTTGGCCAGTTTAGTTCTGGGGACAAAATTCTAAAATATAAGCCTATTAGAGAATAAATGAATACTAAAGTGAGAGATACAACAACTGTAGTACATGTTCTGAAAGTGAAATGATTATGTGCACTGGAGTGTCTCTCTGAAACATGGGATTGGATTAATGAGTGGGATTTAATTTCCGAGTAGTGAGGGGGAAAAATAAACAATATCATGGGAGAATGTTCCAGTGGCAAAATGCAACCTTGGTGTGACAAAACAGAGACTAATATGGGGAACGCAATCTGCTTTTGTTGGGTTAGTCTGGAGAAGAGTAGGTACCTAGAAGAGGCTACATCCAAAGCACGGGCAAGGAGGCTGTTGCAGAAATGTAGGCAGGAGGTAATGTGGACCTGAGCTAAGGACAAAGCTCTGCATAAGGAAAAGAGGATCCAGGAGAAATCTCACTGGAAAAGTCCAAAGATCACATAATGTTTCTTTTTCTTTTTTCTGATAGAGGAAGTGGATTGGGTCAATCACCAATGTATTTATTAAGATTGGATTAGCTTGGGCTTCAAGTCATCAAGAACTTACACAGTTCAGAAAGTGGTGCATTCTTTTAGGACAAACACCTTTGAATAGTTTATGAAGGTCATGTTGAATCAGTGGTGGGAGTCGTGATATCACTCCCTCTGACTCTGGGAAGAAGTCATTGCTGCTGCGGAACTCCCAGTCCTGATGGGAGAAAACTAGAAGTTAGTGTTGCTAGGCAGGCTGGGTAGAAATGGATAGTATAGGCCTGCCTCCTTGCCACTAGTTTCTTTTCCCCAAAAATTCATATGTTGAAATCCTAACCCCAATGCACCAGAATGTGACTGCATTTGAATATAAATTCATTAGTTAAGATGAAGTCATATTGAAGTAGGTAGCCCCTAATACAATATAACTGGTAGCTTGTAAAAGGGGGAAGTTTGAACACAGAGACACACACACAGGGAGAAAACCATGTGATGACTGGGGCCATGCTGTCACAAGTCAAGGACGGGAAACTAGTAAGGAGGCCTGAACCAGATCCTTCCCTAGCACCTTAAGGGAGAGCATGGCTTTTCCAACACCATAATTTTGGACTCTGGCCTTCACAGCTATGAGACAATCAATTTCCATGGTTCTAAGTCTGCAGTACTTCATTAGAGGAGCAAAAAAAAACCTAACACAATGAGTAAAAGACCAATGAGTTCAACAAGATGATATAAACTATATTATAACACAAAGTGAACTTAAAATCTTTCTCTGAACATCAGTGTTGATTAAGATTATTCAGAAAGTAAATCATTTGATAGAACCAAACACTTTGAAAAGATAAACAAATTCAGTGTTGTCCTGTATGTCTCTAACTTGCATCATAGATTGATTGACTTTCATGCTTGGAAGGAATAAAAAGGTCACCTAGCTCAGTCATCCATTGGATATTTGAGTATCTTCAGCAACGTACAGTATATATTTCACCCATTTATTATAGTTCAGTTTCTTAAAAGCAAGACAGAACAAATTTGATTCCTTTTTAACATGTCAGTCCTTTTAGTGTTTGAGAGTTATCATGACCTTCCTAAGTAATTGGTTCTCTAAACTAGCTCTTGAGTTCTTTCAACTATTACTCATATAACATAATTTTCAGATTTTTAACCTCTATGATCAACTACAGAATTTGTGTTTCAGTTTATTGTATATATTTTAGAGTGGAACATAGAAATCTTGGTTGAGGTGACAATCATGTAGATTAGAGTAGAATTAAATACTACTATTCTAGATACTATCCTTCAATAAATGCAACCTATCATTACATTACCTTTGAAGGGTTATCACGGTGTCCATAATATTGCACTAAAATGAACTAAAATTCCTTCATTTTCCCACTAGATAAGCTGCATGATAAATTCTAGCTTGATCATCAAGTACCATAAGTAGCCTGGCACATAATAGAAGCTGACAAGTCATTAACAAATAAATGAATGAATGAATGAATGAATGAGTGAATGAATGAATTAATGACTATATACTAATAGTAAACCATGTATCACCCCCCTGAATTGGTGGGTATTTTTCTTTTTATTCCAAAAAGAGAATATTACTCACTTAATTTTGTTAAATTCAGCCAGAGAATATATACCTTTCTACCATTCATCACATTTCTTCCAGAGAGAGAGCAAAAATCTTCCTTATGTTTACAAATTGTTTCTTCCCCACACTCTAGCAACACTGATAAACAATTTTCAAACTTGGTTTATATTTGTTCTTCAACTAAGACTTTCTCTATATTACAGACAAGTACTTAAACCCTCTGCTTTGTCCATCATTAACACGGTGCTAATATAATATCTAATGTGTGTGTATACAAATTTAGTAGATTATGTATGTATGTATGCATATTTGTAGATGACTGCATCATCAGGATTTAGATATTAATAAAAGGCAATATTTAGTCCTTTGTTTGTAATTATAGTTACACTGTAGTGATTTATGAGATCAGCTTTGTGCCTATGTGTATATAACAACCAAAACTCTAACTGTATATGAAGAAGGAAAGAGTATGAGCTGCAATCTGTTTCCATTTTCCCAATGGGTTATTCAGTCTCCTAAAATAATTGACTTAATCTCTTGTGCTAGATTTTCTATATTCAAATTAAGAAAATGTTTCTTCTTGATTCACAGATATTAAAGGACTGATGGGATATATTTATAAAGCATTATATGAATTAGAGGAAAACTCACTTTGACAGCTTCTTGATGGAGACACAAATAGTATAGCAAACAAAAATCAATGTTTTAGATTATTTTTTAAATAAGTAGTTTTCCACAAGAAATATTTTGAATAGCTTAGATTCTCTCTTTGACATGCTTTTGCTTTCTTAGTTGCCTTGTCAAATTAATTTTAGTCATTTTACTGAAGAAATGTTTTGTGTTAGTTTTCTCTTTTTAAACATGAATAAATCTTTAGTTTTCCATTTAAATGCCAATCAAAAATTCTAAAACAAAATATAAAAACAGATGGTCCAGAAGGTTTTATTTAGTGACATATAATGAAACCATATTGATCAACTAAGAGTACAGGTCACATAATGATAATGAACACTGTTTCATGGGTTTGCATTTTGTCTTTGCTAGAATGATTTTTTTAATCTCCTAAAGAAAAATCCAAACTTTGTGTTGGGCTATGACATGCTCTGTAAATCATTCAAAGGACACAGAAATAAAAATTGACTCATCTATAGCCATGTGGTAACCCATAACTGCAGCACATGATTCAATGGTTGTATATTTTGGCACACAATGGGACTCTTTGCCCCAAACTATTTAACATGGTGCCTGTGGCCATATGTTATCTTCAGGCAAATCCAATTTCAAGTATTTTATTATTTCTGTAAGAATGTTCTTATTCTATGAACCAGAATATTGGTCAGACATATTTTTTCACTTAACATATTGACATTTTTTCCATATTATTAATTATGCCCAGACATTTTAAAATAACCTCACAGTATTTAATTCCATAACTAAACTAATGTCTTTCTTCTCTCATTGTCAGATACTTGTCTCAGACTTTCCCCCCTATGATAAGAAATGCAATGATAACAAGGACAAAATTTTATAAGGAAAAATAGGAAAATGTAGAGAATGGGACCAGCCTTCATATTGTCTTGGGAAAAGAAGGCAAAAAAAAGCCTGGACGATACTGGGGGAAGTCTTAGAGGTATTACAATAAAAAACACAGTGCACTCCAGGAAGGGAAGGAGACTGCAAAAATATAATTTATCTACAGTCCTTCCCAGGACCGTCCTTTTATTTGTTGGGAAGATGCCACAGGCTCCAACATAAACCTGGAGGATGGATCTATCAACAGGACTTCATTTGATCTGAGTAGAAAATACATTTTAACTACAAATCTGTGGTTGACATATTCTCTATTTTTATTAATGTTATTTTGGTTAACCACTTTTTAAATATATAGTAGTTAGAAATTCCCAAAGTATGTTTAAAAATATTTTATTCTATTTTTTAAGAGTAAATACATGTTCATCAAGATACAACTAATAAAAAGTATATGAATCTGAACCTGAAACAATACAAGGCAAATCCTTACAAGTCTGGATTTTACTTCTACTTCTGCCCTGAAAACAAAAGAAATGGGTTTTCTTGAGGAAACACTATTGCTAGGTCTAGTGTCCCATTTCCAGTCTTTATTTTTGCTGACTTGCCTGGTCCATTTTCCACTGGTCACTACCATCCTTGGCAGTTCCACTTCATGACTGTGACCTCTCTACCCTGGGTTCCATTTTACTTCTCTAGCTACTCTTTCTCTGACCTTTTTAAAATTTTTTATATGTAGGGTGACTCAAGATGCTATTTTTAACACCCTGCTCTTTGGTCTTCCATCACCATCACTTGGCAAAGTTATTCATTTATATTCTATTCCATAAGCAGATAACCCGCAAATCTGTGACCAGCCATCCCATGTTTCCAGATCACCAAGAAGGATAAGCACAGAGGAAATGACACCTGGGGTATTGCTGTAAATTATAGATAAAGAGAAAAATCTTAAAGCAGCTGGGAGGTGGAAAAGGTTATACATTCAAGAAAACCACAGTAAGAATGATGATTAACTTCTCAGGAGTAATGAAAATCAGAAGATAATGGAATATCTTTAAAATGCTGCCAATAAAATCATGCCCAGTTAGAATTCTATAACCAGCAGACGTACTACTATTACCTACCTCATAAGGCTTCTTTGAGAATTAAATGAGTTATTATTATAAATCTGGTCCATAGAACAGTAGTTGGTCCATACTTCTAAAGAAGTGTTTGTTACATAAAATAAAAATCACAAGGCAGTTGGGTTGTAAGTTGCTACAGTCTCTTAGAAAGATATGCCTAAAGCAAATGGGACAGGGACAGGAACTTGGTTAGTTAACAAGTGTCACCATGACCTTTTTAAATTGGAATTTTAGGCCCAATTTAGAATGCTAGTGGTACTGTACTAGTTATTACTATTCATAAGCCTTGTCCATGGATGAATAACACCAACTGTCTTATCAGAACAAAATCCTTTAGCAGAACTGCCCATGTGCTGACAGTTAGAAATAAAATCTAGAAAATTTGATAGATATCAAAGGATGATGAAAATATTTGTAATATTGATGTGCTGACTATTTGTCCTGAAAATCCATCACTTTAATCCTCCCTACAATCTTGTGAAGGAATTGCTATTATTACTCTCATTCCAGGATTACAGACAGAGAAAATGAAGCACACGGCAGTTACAAAGTTATCCAAAGCTACTTAATTAGAATATGTCAGAGTTGTGATTGGAGCCTAAACAACACGGTTTTTGAGATGGTTCTCTTAACCGCTGTGCATTTCTGCATCTACAAAATCTCTCTCCTCTTTCCCCAAGGAAACACAAGGAAGTGGGTACAGGGGAAGTAGAAAGATATCTGTGGAAGTCCATACACTTTGGTGCATTTTTTTTACCTTCTGAACTCTTTATCTTTACTACCTAGTACCATACTTAATACATAGCAGATAATCAGTAATTTTTGTTTAATAAATGAATGATTACATGAACAATAAGGTGATGTGCAGTTCCTGATCACCAACAAAGTAATCAAGTTATGTTTCTCAAACTCCGTGTGTGCCAGGGGCTACAATGGCAACTTCTCAAAACCAGAAGACATCATCTGCATTTCACAATACACAGGTGATTGCAGTTGTCCATGGGAGCCCACCCCACAGAGCCTTCCAATGCTAGCTTGAGGTGAGCTGGACCTTGGGGATATGAATATAATAGTGAGGGAGATCAACCTTTCTTCCCTAGATGAAGAAGCCCCCCTAATGAAGGGCTGCTGGCTGGGGGATTCTGTGGGAGCTCTGCCTATAGCTCTTTAGGCCCAAGTTAGATTCTTCTGCCCCATTTCCTGCTCAGCTCTTCTTATTAATACATTCTGGTTCTAGAGAAGCCCGAAGCCAGTGAGTTACGACAAAAAGGTAAGAGAAAAACAAGC
Source organism: Furipterus horrens (assembly GCF_987537825.1). Lineage (NCBI taxonomy): Eukaryota > Metazoa > Chordata > Mammalia > Chiroptera > Furipteridae > Furipterus > Furipterus horrens. The sequence continues at coordinate 38,373,095 of NW_028327174.1, forward strand.
AATCAATGCAGTCCCAGATGTTGATAAAGCTATTAATACGAATGACACGCTAAATGAGTCCTAGGGTGAGAGACTGTTCTTTTTGACTCATTTTCACTTTTCGTTGCTCTTCACCATAGCTCATAAGAACTCATTTATCCTGAGAAATCAATGACTAATTTCCTGTAAAGCAAAATCAATAAATCCGCAATGTTCTATATTGGTTAAAAATAAGTGCTTGGTTCAACTTGTGCTGTGACGTGCAAGCCAAATAATTGAAGTCATTTAAATGTTTGAATGAAGAGAAATTGCTTTTCACTCTAACTGCATTATATGAAATGTTTTTGTGGAGGTGGGGTATTGAGTTGTGGGGGGAGGAGGTGACATAGTTGTTGCCAGTCTCCAAAATTCAATTTTGTGTCATTTTGTGTGAATTATGTGTCATTTTGACACATATGGTACAGATTTATAGTCCAAGGATTTTCATATGGGATTCAAATATAGATTACAATAGAGGGGAACTTGAGGGCTCCAGGGAAGAATATGATATTTCAATTGCATTTGATCGCTTTATTGAATTTGCCTGGAAAAGGAAATTGCAAAAGAAAATTTAAGTTTCATACCCAAATCAGAGGTTATTTATTCCAGCTTATGTCTGACAATAGATGTGTGTTTTCATTTCATAATTAACTCCAAAGTGCTCAAAAGGCTGATTGTTCTATTCTGCTGGGTATGAGGGAATTGGAATGGGGCTTTCATTCCCTAAACATTTCACCTCTTTTTTCTTCAACCGGCTTCTCCATGGGACATGTTCAAGCCCTTTATATACATACCAAAGTAGGGATTCATTAGACTTAAAATATATTAATAGTATTTTTAACTTGTAAAGTAGAATTAGTGCAATGATATGAAAGATGTATGATTGTGTGGACTACCTAAAGGGTCACCAAGTAAGTACTTATTTGCCTCCTGTTCTTTTCTGAAGCTGAGGGATATGAAAATAACAGTAATTAACAAGTAATTTGTTAACTTTGTAAATAAAGTACCTTTTGGGCAAGTTGCTTACCCTCTTTAAGCCTCCCTCTTCTCATCTGTCATAATCATGCCAGCTTCAAAGGATTGCTGCATGGATTAAATGGATTAACACATGTGATCCCTTACCAGAAGGCCTTGGGACAAAAAAGTCTTAGCTATTGTTGTAATTATTGTTGAAAATTTACAGTTAGAGGAAAGCTATCTAATAAGAAAGTAGAACAAATGCTGATGTGGAACTTATAAGGTAAACAGTAAAAATGAATGAAGGCAATCATATTCCCCCTAGAGTGGAGTTGTCAGAGCTTTGCTCCATAGTTGTACATTAGTGCAAGGTCAGACACCTTAAAGCCTCACCTTGTTTTAGTTTTTAAAATGATTGCAGCTCCCATTATTTCCACACTGAATCATGTGTGGGGTTGAAGGTCCATGCTCTTTACCCTGGAGAAATATTGGGTTGGCCAAAAAGTCCATTTAGTTTTTTCCATAAAAGAAAAGACACATTTTGTCATTTTCACCAATAAATTTATTGATTTGGATATTTTGATTATGTCGGCTATCTCCCACATGATATCATGTTCATTGTTCTCAGTTAATGTCTCGATTTGATTGTTACCAACTTCAACTGGTCTACCCGACCATGAAGCGTTGTCCAGCAAGAAACCTCCAGCACGAAACCTCATAAACGACTTTTGACACGTTCAGTCACAGTACCTTCTCCACATAGTGCACAAATCTTTTTGTGTGTTTCAGTTGTGTTTTTACCTTTCTTGAAATAACAAAGCATAATATGCCAAAAATGCATCTTTCATTTTCAATATTAAAATGGCTACACAAAAATTCACGAAGTTTTTTAAATGCACGCTGATATGACAGCTATCATAATACAATCTAACAAAATTGTTTCAAATGAAGTTAAAGACAGCTAAGCAATTCAGGGCCATCTTATAAGAAAAACTAAATGAAACTTTTGGCCAACCCAATATTTCAATAAAGGCATCTTACTAGTGTCATATAGAAGAAAAGTCTCTGGTGACAGCGTTCCTGGGTTCAAATTCCTGCTCTTCTTCTGTTATTGGACTTTCACAAGTTATTTAAGCTCCTTGGGCTGAGAGTCCTCATTTGTTACCTCATACCATTACTGGAAGAATTATATGAGAAAATAATTACATGGGATATTGGACGTTGTTCTGCAACATAGTACGTGCTCGACAAATGTTAGCAATCCTTTTTCGTTTCTTTTGTTGGATATTTGCACAGATAAGTGTTAAAAGATAAATTGATGCATACTTAAAAATTTTATGAGTTCATTTGAGCAAATACCTATTAGAATCGGGCAGTGCCATCCCAGAAGTGGTTGGAAGCCCTTCACAGACAGGAGTTAAGGGAAAGACTTTGATAGAGAAGATGTGGAAGCAAAGCAAGGAAAGTATTTGATTAGCAATGGCTTCAGTAATTTCATTATTTGGGAAAGCCTAGTTGGTTGGTTGGGATTGCTTGTTCCTACGTTTCAATTTCTTAACTTTGAAGTACAGCAGGCTTAGATTGTGGTTTGCTTATGTAGGATACTAAGGCATTAAAGCCACCTCGGTCTAACGGCTTCCTTGTTTAATTGTTTTAATAGAAGTTAGGTATCACTCTTGTTTTATTATATAGTTTCCTCCATGAGTTAACTTCACTAAGAGAAAGGAATTGGGGGAAAGGGGGATTAGAAGTTTTGTTCCCAAAGCCCATTGTCAAATATCTGTACTTGCTTCATTTATTAATTTAATAGCATAGAATCTGAGAATCACCTTCAGACTTACACTGCTGCTCTTTTCACTTCTAGTAGTGAAGGTTCACAACGTGCAGGAACAAGGTCTGTGTTACTAAAGGAACTATAAGGAGTTAATTAGCAAAAGTTCTTATGCAAATTTTGCCCTGGAAAAAGGTTTAAACCATTAGTTTCCTTTCTGAACTATTTTGGAAAGACAAACCTATTTATGATGGTGGGTTTCTTCCAAAATGAAATTCTAATCCATCCAAAATCATTTTGACTCAGTATTGTGGAGTGGACATACCTTTCCATTCATTTTGTGAGAGAGTTTGGATATCTATCTAATTTTCACACTTCTTTTCATTCCCACTTTGACATCATTTTAGTTCTAGTCCTATCCTGCTTGAGAAACCAGTGTGTGAGGCCTCTAAATTCCTCTAAACAGTTATTTTGAATAATGATATAGAATACTACTGATTTCTTTTAGAACCAAATGGTGCCAGTTGGGAAGATCATAGAGATAATATGGTGGAGCATCCTGCAAAAGTATAATGAGGTAGTACATTTGAAAGAACATTGAACATGCTTCATATTTGTAATGTATTTTACTTAGAGTTTTTAAACTAAGAATAGAAAATAAGCTTTAAAGTAAATGTAACTTTCCCTCTTTATAAGAGGATTATTTTTTTCTATCTTGATGAGGAATGAGGGATCTGTTAGTGGAGCCCCAATTTTTCAGATTATATTACTGATTTCTGATGTTTGTCAACAGATTTGGCTCCTTAGTTGCTAAGAGCTAGAAAAATATTTGTTTAAGACATTTATTTGGCAATATTAAAGAATTTACTTAAGAGACTTCCGGCCAAGATGGAGGCCTAGACAGACATGCTGCATCTCCCTCCACAACTAAGAAGGAATACGAGTACCTCAAAACTAGAGACAACCAGAAGTTCCAGAAGACGAGCTGCATGGAAGTCCAACAAAGATATAAAGAAGAAATACTCATCCAGACAGGTAGGGGGGGGTGGAGCTGGGGTGGACAGGATGCGGTATGGTGGCAGCAGTGGCAGCGGCAGTGGCAGCAGCAGGCCAAAAAAAAAAGCGCAGTCACACATTTTAAAAATCAGGTGGGGGACACCTGGGGAGCACTCCCAGCACCAGAGCAGACCGCACAGCTCACGGTTCCAGCGCTGGGAAAAATAAAGCCTCATTGCTTCTGACTATGCAAACCAGTGGGGGTTGGAGCAGAGGAAGATACTGCCAGTCTCTCAGCAGAGTCCATTTGTTTAAAGGGCCCCCATTGTCCTAGAACATCCCAGACCCACCCAGTCTGGGAATGACAGCTTGGGCAACAGCTAGAGAGTCACCAGTCCCATACAGAAGTGGGAGAAATGCCTGGAAAAGGGCAAGTGCTGAGCAAGCGGTATTGTTCCCTCTCATACGCCTGCCCCATGCACAGTGCCACAACGTGGTGAAACAGATCGTCCTGTACTGACAAATCCCTAAGGCTCTGCCCCTTACAATGTAACAGGCATGACAGCTCTACCTAACACACAGGCAAAAAAACACAGGAGCCTGTCAAGATGAGGAGACAGAGAAGTATGGCCTAAAAGGGGGAACAGATCAAGGTCCCAGTGGGAGAACTAAGTGATGAGGAGGTAGGCAGCCTAACAGATGAGGGAATAGCCAACCTAACAGATGTAGAGTTTAAAACACTGGTAATAAAGATGCTCACAGGATTGACAGATATGCTTGAGTACGGCAAATGCATAAGGGAAGAAGTGAAGTCTATGCTAAAAGAAATGAAGGAAAATTCACACAAAACCAATGGTGAAGGGAAGGAAACCAGGGTTCAAATCAATGATTTGAAACATAAGGAAGAAAAAAAGAGGCAACCAGTACAGAATGAGGAAACAAGAATTGAAAAAAATGAGGAGAGCCTTAGGAACCTCTGGAACAACTTTAAACGTGCCAACCTCTGAATCATAGGGGTGCCAGAAGGAGAAGAGGAAGAGCAAGAAATTGAAAAGTTATGTGAAAAAATAATGAGGCAATACTCCACAAATTTGGTGAAGGAAATAGACATACAAGTCTAGGAAGCACAAAGAGTCCCAAAAAAGCTAAACCCAAAAAGAACCACACCAAGACACATCATAATTAAAATGCCAAAGGTTCAAGTTAAAGAGAGAATCTTAAAAGCAGCAAGAAAAAAGCAGAGAGTTACCTATGAAGGGATGCCTATAAAACTATCAGCTGATTTCTCAAAAGAAACTTTGCAGGCATGAAGGGGCTGGCAAGAAGTATTCAAGGTGATGGAAAGCAAGGACCTACAACCAAGATTACTCTATCCAGCAAAGCTATCATTTAGAATGGAAGGGCAGATAAAGTGCTTCCCAGACAAGGTAAAGCCAAAGGAGTTCATCATCACCAAGCCACTATTATACGAAATGTCAAAGGGACTTACTTAAGAAAAAGATCAAAATTATGAACATTAAAATGACAACAAACTCACAACTATCAACAACTGGATTTAAAAAATAAAAACAAAATCCAACTAAGCAAACCAGAATAGGAACAGAATCATAGGTATGCGAATCATTTGGAGGGTTATCACCTGGGAGGGGAAGGGGGAGAAATGGGGAAATGATGCAGGGACTAAGAAGCATACTTTGTTGGTACAAAATAGGGGGAAGTTAAGCAGAATATAGGAAATGGTGAAGCCAAAGAACTTATATGCACGACCCATGGACATGAACTAAGGGGGGTGGGATTGCTGGAGGGAAGGGGGGTACTGGGCAGAGGGGAGCAAAGGGGAAAAAATTGGGACTACTGTAACAACATAATCTATAAATATACTTAAAAACCCATTTACTTAAAGTCTTTGAGAAGGGAATTGAAATTAAAGAATATAGAAACATTATAATGAGGCCTCTGAAACAAAAGATTGTTAATGTATATAGGTAATATGTAATTGGTTAACCCTGTCCCCAACCCATGGTTTCTTATTATCTGTTTAATTCCTGAGAAGTATAATACATTTTCCTTTCCATCTTCCTTAGGGTTAATGAACAATGAATAGATAATTTTAAGTTATGGGTAAGAAGTTGGTCCCTTTCATCTCTGTTGAGCAGATACTCTATCTATTTATAGTATTTGCTCAAGCCTTTCAGCATAATTATGTTGATATTTTGCCTTTTAAAAAGGGATATTACAACTGATTATTTCCAGAAAGTTTAATGCAGGCAGATTGCTTTATTAAGTCATCAATTTTTTAAGAACACTATAAAAGAAGAATTGTAGTGTCAGCCAAGGAAACATCTGAAAAAGTAGCATTCTCTTGACTGTAGAAAAAATTTTCTGAAGAATTTTTATGTTGCATTTAATTTTCCAGGAAAATTAACATCTTTCCTGTTCTAAATTTAATACTATGACAGAACAATAACCGCAAACTATGTGTATTTCATTGGTATACTTTGCTAAGATTAATAAAATTGGCTTTTATTTTTATTCTTTTATAAAGAATTAAGTTTTTCAAACCTCATTACATTTGCTAACCTAATTTACCTTCTCCTCAGCAAATATTCTAATAATCCCACATTTCAGCCTTGCATAATGGTTACTTTGTTTCCAAATGAAGTAAAAGTATAATCAGGATTTTTAATTTTAAAATATTGGGGTGATGTCTCTATTTCCTTATGAAAAATGGCACCCCCTTTCTTAAGATTACATTTACTTTGAAGATTTAAATTTTAAACAAGTTATTATTTTTAAGTATTGTACTATAAAATTTTTCATTTGAGAAACTTGTTATAAGAATTTTTATGTTGCATTATGTTGTTATAAAATTACTTTTATATAGTGATTCATTTCATTTTTCCCATCATATTCTGGCAGAAAATCTTAAACTTCCTCAAATGTGGATATCACTAACTGGCACCTGCAGCAGTTTAGGGTGAGACTCGTAAAAGAATGTCTTTATCTGGAGCAGAAGGAAAACACAGAGGCTATTAAGGGTTTATGTTTATTTTTTGCCTTCATTTGCAGAAACTCAGCAATGTTCTTTCTGGAGTTACTCAGTTTTGACATTCTTTGCAGTAGGTCAACAATGGTTGTTTTTAAAAAGCATTTCCACCCATGATAGAGGATATTCTGAAACCTATATTCCCCACTGAGTATGGCATGCTGAGCTTCCCGTTGAGGTCTGTATCAGAATTGATATATTTCGAAGTTGTTGTCTGTTTTTAATTCTTCTAATGTTGAAGAAACAAAGTAAGATAAGGTGTGAAGTTCCTGAAAGGTACCTGCTGTCTTTTAATAGAGCCATATGAAGAACTCAAGTGTAAGGCTTGGAAATTTGATTTTTGAACAAGCTCCACAGGTGGTGCAGATAGGCACCACTATTCCGACAATCCCACTTTCAGTTCATGATGTACCTGCTGACAGTTTCATCTCTCAATTTAATGAAAATATTATGAAAAACAAAGTAGTTCTGGACAACAAAAAGAAATTTTCTGGCAACGTAAAGATGTCAGAAACTCTTTAAAGAGATGGTATCCATTTGTTCCCTGATTTATTCATCCATTTATTCAGGAAGCCATTATTGAGTGCCTACCAGCTGCTGGGGTCTGCACTGAATCCAGAGGAGACAATGCTGAGCAAAAGCAGACAGTGTGCCTGCCCTCATGGCGTTTAAAGTCTAACCTACACATCATACAGACAAATGTCAAATTACAATTGCGATAACTGCTAACGGAGAAAGATGTATGGAATGAGTATACTTTACAGATTAGACTGTATGAAAGGTCAGGGAAGGCTTCTCTATGGAAGTGACAAATGGATATCTGAAGGATGCCTGGGAGATGGTAAGACAGAGATGAACTCGAGAACATTCCAACAAAGGGAACATGGAGCATCATTCTCTGTATCAGGCTGGTGCTGAGCAGACAGCAGTGAACAAAACAAATCGCCCGCCCCTGTGGAGGAGGAAACAGACGATAAACAAAGGACAAAAGAAACATAAATGATGCCAAGTAGTTATAAGTGCTGTGAATCAAATTAAAAAGAAAAAGATAAATGGGATAGGGAGCACAGGGTGTGGAGTTGAGGTGGATGTGTTTTGTGGGACAACTGGGGGATCATCTCCTGAATGAGCTCCCTCTGAGCTGAGGCCTGAAGGGGAAGCAGCAAGTCATGGCACTGTGGGTAGGAGAAGCTTCTCTGGTCAAGGGGAAGAGTGAGAGCTGAGGCCTGGAGTAGAGCTTCCCTTGAACAGAAGGAACTGGGTCCGTGTTTGGGTGGGAAGGTCAGGGAGGGTCAGGGAGGATAGTGGCAGTGGAAGTAGAGGTGAGGTGTTTAGGGATATTTAGGGGTATCGATTTTCATTTCCAAAGTGGAACCGGCTGCCTGGGGCAGAGATAGGAGTTAGAGATTGATGTAAGCATGGCTGCAGGAGAACGCATTAGTAAACACAACACAGACAAGATACTGTGGTAGCTTAGGGCATGTGGTGGTGGTGGACATGGGAAGTCAGGTGACTAGACAAATTCAGGAAGTGACTGTCAGTACTTGGTAATGGATAGATATGGAGGTGAGAGAGGGGGAGGTGAAAAAGGTGACTTGATTTGGGGGCTTGTACAAGATGATGGACAGTAATTTCATTCAATACAGGAAAAAAATGGAATAAGAACCAGTGATTAAGGTGCCTCTGTGATATCCAAGTGAGTGTTAAGTGAGCAATTGTGTGCCATGGTCTGAAGCTCAGGGGATCAAGTCTAGGCAGAGAGAGTTACAAGAGAGAGTCCATAGCTAAAAAGGAAGGAGAGTTTTGAGTGGTGCAGGTTGGTAATGCAAGAGAGGGAAGGAATAAGCAATCATATAGCTCTCAAAGGAGACTGGAGGAGATGGAATCCAAATGCAAGTAGAGGAATGAGCCCTAAATACTAAAAGAAGCAGCTTTCTTTTCCCCTGAAAAGGCTGGGTGCGGATGCAAGTAGATTTATCCGTATGCTTCACTCAGCAAGCACACATTGTGTGCCCGTCAGGTGCCATGGGCTCAAACTGCTGCGCATGCAGAGAGAAAAAAGAATCAACCCTTCCCATCAAGGATTTCTCAGTCAAGTAGGAAACATTGTATGGGTGTCACCACAGAAGAGTTCATGAGAGACATAGGGACACTGGGCATGGTTAGGTGCATGCCTGAGACTTTGGGGATGCAGGTTTTCAAAAGTTCGGATAGGAGAGGTGGGTATGATGTCATGGCCATATTATGACTTCTTACAGTATTACGATGCTGAAAAAGAGCATATCCTGAGCGGGTTGGGAATCTGAATACAAGCATTAGGATTTTGTCATTTATCTCTGGAAAGAGACAAGCACTGTTTTCAATACAAGGTCCTAGGATTGGACTGTTTGTTGGCAATTCTAGGCTGAGATTTCTTCAAAGACATTATCTGACCAACTTTCTCCTTGAAAACTGGAGCAAAGTTCTCAGCAAGAACATGTCAAGCTTCCAACAGTCCCAGGGTCTGTACTGACCCTGAACCCATTTCAAGCTGGCCTCACTCTTTCCACCCTTGGCTAATATACGGATTGCAAACCTCTCCAGGCATCTGTCTCCGCCCCCCATATTCTCACCTTCACATTGCTTTGTCCTTTATTCCCTGCTCATGGCTTTTTTTTTTTTTCCCTACTGCATCCATCCTTCCTAATCTTCCACCATGCCTGTGGAAGCCTTCTACATCTTTTACCTCTTGCTTTAACTGAAATTTGAATATCTCAATAGGAACTATCACAAATAGTCTGTTCTCATGGTCAGGAGGATGTTCAGAATTCTCTTACATCCTCCAGAAATCTTTTTGGTAGGCCATGCTCTCTGATTATTATTCTACATAGTACCACTACTGTCCATCAACATCGTGGTTATTCCTCCACGGTCCTTCATAGCTTTCTGAGCCACAATCTTCCTCTTCACTCCAAATTCTACTACATCAATGGAGATGACCCAACAAATACACCTGTTCCCATCAGCGCCCCTTGGTCTGTTCAGTTCCGATGGTCTTCAAGTGAGCTCTTCATTGACAATCATTCCCATCGCTACACCATGGGCCAGGTCAGCCAGAGCTGCTTCAACTCTGGGATCCTGAATTTCCATATCTCACGCCCAGAAAACAATTCATTATTGAAAAGTTGGAGCTCTCAGTGTTGTCATCACATGCTTATCCTTTGACCTCAACAAGTGCTCCAGTCCTTGGACCCCCTCCTCCATTGCCTCAGTCCTCCCCCGTCTCAGCTTCTCTTCTCTCCTTCACCAGCCTACTAAATAATTTTTAATTATTCTCCTAAACCATTATTTTAAAATCATACACTCAGTTCTTCAGCTGCCTTCTATACTTTCCTTTCAGAATCTAATGTCCAGCTTCTCTGCGCTCACTCATGTACCACCAAGCACAGCTGTAGAAGATTGCACACATGTGCTGATTGATGCCACTAATTGTCTCCCATTTTGGCGAGCCCCTCAGTCTTGCTTAATAATTCTTGTGTCTGTCCTGGTCATCTATGTCTAGCTGTTTGCAGTACTTCACCGTCCTCCAAGTTCTCTAAACCACAATTTCCCATGTCATTTTCAGCACCTGATTTTCCTTCTTATTTCAAAAAAAAAAAAAAAAAAATAGAAGGCTTAAGATAGAAACTGGGACAGTTTATCCCGTCATGGATAAATTGCACAATATGACAACTTCCTTCTTTTCCATCTTACCAACCACATACCTGCAGGCATTTATCTGTATTTATACCAAATTAGCATATAACTAACTCTCCCTGTCAAAAGTCCATTCATGAACTTGGCTCTGGATCACATTTGCATTTATCTCTTCTCTTTTGGGGACTTCTCTCTATCAATGTTCTGTGGTATTTCGGCAATAAGAAAGATGTTCACAGAGAAACTGGGTAAGATGAATAGTCTAGAATGAAAATAAAGATCTTGAGTCAGGATGACAGAATAAACAGCAGTTGGAAATTTTTAAGTGTAAATTAGAAAATCCCATCACATTTTCACTGTAGTCCATGCTGGGAATGCAATTTTAGCAGCTTTGTGTGTTGTGGAAATGTACCTGTTCGCATCTCTCGGTGTTTTTCCACAAGTCATTCACTTGAAAATTGACTATAACTGAGCCACCTCCTGAAGTATGTGGTCAGACAAAAAATACACTGAGCAGTCCAGCTATGGTAAGAAAATAAATCCGTAGTCAATATACATTTGCTAATTGTTGGGCTTTTTTCTCTCTCTTGGAATCAACCTGGAAGCCATGCCAGAACCTTTCACTGCACAGTACCTTGTCCTAGCATGCCCTGGCCCATGTGCCAGTCAGTCCCACCAGTAGTGCTGGGCACCTACAAAGCATTATGCTATGCCAGCTGCTATGCCCGGCTCTCTGGGGGAGAGGGGAATGCAGTGGGTGATAGAAGCAAACCAGACAAGAGTTATATTTTTTTCAGGAACTAAAATGCTGCTTTTCTAATAATTTTCACAAATTCTAGTTTTAAAAAATAGGAACTCTTCTTCTGTGGACTCAGCGAGCTGATTGAGAGACATGGCTGGTAGAGATGTGCTTTTGTTACTAAAGCTTTAATGTTCAGAAAGAATTGCCCTTGACCTCTTGAAGTACCAAATGATTCCCTGAACCACGGGCTTATATTCTCCTGATCACTTCTCATTCTGAATTCTTGCTGCCGCTGGATTTTCACACCTGCGCTCCTTTGCCCACCACCTGTCATGGCTGCTGTTTCCACACCACTTCCCTATGGCAGACACCGCTCCCTTTACCAAGAGTGCCACTACCATAAATGTACGACAGACACTTCCTAAAGGTGTAGGGTAACAGAGATGACAGTTCAAAATGGACAGTTTTATTGAAAATTCACTCCACTGTCCTGCCTCATTATCCACAGCACAGATTTTTTTGGTTTGCATTTCTGCTTCCTCAGAAATTTCCCACCACTTCTCTCAGGTTCTCTCTTTTCTGGAATCCCTTCTCCCCATCCCTCCCCTCCCCCTCCCCCTCCTTCTCTCTTCCCCCATCATGTAGAGCGGCTGAGAGGCGGCGGTTCTCAGGACTAAACCTGCCCATGTTTACTTTCCTGAACAAAAAAGAAATGATCTTAAGGGGATTTCTGCCTTCCTTCTAGTTCTGAATTGCAATTCTCTCTGTGAAATGTCATCATTTTACGTTTTGTCAGCATTACCTTTTTCTCTTTGTAAACTTTTACTGAGAAGGGACTATATCTATTAAAAATGTTATCAAGAACATCTAGGCCAACACCAATTCCAAATACAAATTTTTTTACTGGGAGGAGGGAGGGAAATGATATAATTGAAAAGGGTAACTGAACTATGTAATTATTCAGTTAAAAGGTACATAATTTTTAAAGTGCTAGGAATTTTATTCTATATTTAAAGGCTAGTTTTGAAAATTTCGTTATGAATTTGTACTAAAGAGAAGTTAAGCTATGTATATACTACATAAAGTGTGTGTATATGTGTGGATATTGATACAATGTATGGATGTTTATGTATTTATGTAAACATGTTAAAATGCACTTCACTTTCTTTTTTGCTTCCTCTCGTATCACTGTAACTAAATTTGAAAAAAAAATCTAAAAGTACTTTCTCAAAAAAAATGAAGGAGGAATTTCTGATTTCAGATTTATTTTGCCTACTCTGCAAATTGTGGTTTTTATTTTTGCATGTATATACGACTCAGTTTCCTTTCCTTCTCATCAAGAAAAAAAGAAATTCTCCCCTTCCCTCCTCTTGTCTCTCTAGCTCCACTTTTTTATTTCTTTTTTTATTTTCACTGCTGCAGTGTTTTTGCAGACTTCCTTGCAACCTGACAATGCTCCCAATGTTTCCTTTGATGTTGTATTTTGAGCTACTTTTCAAAAAAAAGGTATAAAATGTAAAATCCTTCTTTTCCTTCCTGTATCAACATTTGAAATGAAAGCCAACAGTTTCCCTTTTCTTGTTGCATATTCCAGCAGCAGGACTCGTATTACTTGCTGTCTTTCATGCCTTTTATTCTTGAGCAGGCACCTCAGCCGCTCCAGGGAGTGTTTGATTCCTGGGACAGTTGCTGATGGGGGTAGCCCAGGACCCTAGGGCTCATGTCTGACTAGTGAGGAACACCCCCCACCTCTCCAGAGTCCCTGTGGAGAAACCACTGGGTCAGTACACCCAGTGACAGTGAAAGGTGTCATGTGTGAGGGTTTTAGAGAACTGAGTCTGAATACTAAGCATGGATCTTGCCTCTGGATATTTTTGTACATCCATTTCAATCCACAATACTTCATGTTACACAAAAGGATTCACATAAGTTTTGACACAAAAATTTAGGATTTCTGTGGACTGGAGAGGAATTTGTATGTGAATTTGAGGCCTTTCTCCTGACACCTTCACTCCATTTAGAACTGGGTAACTCAAAATGACAGATAAAATATAGTAACTAAAATATATATATATATATATATATATACACATATATATGTATATGTATATATATGTGTATATGTATATATATGTATATGTATATATATACGTATATGTATATATACGTATATATATATATATGCTACTTTTCCTTAAATCAACTCCCCTTCATGACCTCTGACCACCATTATGCTGGTGACTATATTAGTGACTATACACACGCTAAAATTCTGCATTCTAGAGTTAGCGGTTACTTTTAAATCCTTTAAAGTTACATAGAGGCCCTAACTCAGTCATTGGGATGCAGCAGAAGTGGGCAGCACTGTGTCGTGTCCTATGATCCAGTGGCAATACAGCCAGAGAACTAGTTCCCCGTGGGCAGCTGAAGTCTCGCCACCTACTGGGTTCTAGACCTATTCATATATTTAATTCAAAATAGAGAAACATGGGATTAGGGTTACCATTATAACCCTGGGGATCCCCTTAAATTCTTAATAGTGTATCTGAATTAAACTTCCCTGCTACACCAGCAGGCATACAGACTAATAGCATTATCCTTGGAATTACTTCTTCTTGAGGAAAGGTAAAAGCACTCCACCAGTGAAAATTAAGTTTAGCAGAGGACTGCAGAGGAAAAGCATCTTTTTATCTTTCCACATGTGGATAATGGTTCATGAAATAACTTTGGAATTAGTGCTATCAAGTTGAAAACCTGGCTCTGCCACTTGTGTGGCCTCATTCAAAAGTTAATCTCTATAAATCCCTTTATCTATAAAATGAGTATAATAGTGGTGGGGAAATAAGTGAAGACCAACCAAACAAATAAACAAATAAAGGCTGTTTATTCTGAGCTCACTAAAACAAGGGAAGCAGCTACCCTCACTTGCACCTGGGCACAGACCCCAAAGTCAGGAAAAGGAGCTGGAAGCTTCCTCAAGGAGAAAGGGAATGCTTCATGTCTGCCCCTATGGGACGTCACTGGCATGGGGAAGCTGTAGGCACACTAACTAGAAGCGAGGCATTCTGTGTGGCTGGTTAGCAGTACATATGTGGCCTTCTCTGCTGCTAAGTTGAAAACAGGGACAGATATTAGGGAAGCTGTCAGCTGTTAATCATGTCCTGGCTGTTTGGGGCCAACTGTTACAGCAGTTATTGGTTAGTTTCCTGTATTATCACCAGAAGTAGCTATTTGACTTCCTGCAAATCTGATTTATAGCTGGTTGGCTTCCTGGGTTGTTTATTGTAGATGAGAGGTTGGGTTCCTGAGCAGGTTGCTGCAGGTTGTGGGTCAAAGCTCTATTTTTCTATAAGGTCAGGCCATTTTGCATTTGTAGATTCATTCTCTCAGTTGAACCCATGAAAAGCATGCATCACAGGGCTGTCCTGTAGCAGGTGCTCAGTAAACAAAAGAACAGTCTTTGCAAGTGTTTGAAACCACTGCTATCTGGTAAACTTTTCTTGATGTCATTGCTGGAGTTCGGATCACAACTGGGTGGATGTGGGAAAGCCAGATTATATTGGTATTAACTAGGTCCATTTCAATAGAATTATGTCAGAGTATGAATAATATATTAGTCGTAAGCAAAACACCTGTGAATTCCTTAGGAGATCCTAAAATTGCCCATCCCATTAATCGCACTTCTAGGAACTGTACAAGTCCAAAAGAAACTCCAGGGTCCTAATAGGTCTCTAAATTCATCCTGAGTTTAGGATGTCTGCTGGGGATACTAGAGCTTCAAGCCACCTACAGGTGTTAAATGTTCTGTAGTAAGAACTCGCATGATTCCCAGCTTCTAGCACAGTGCCTGGAATATAGTATACACTTAGTCAGCAGTTGAATGAATGAATGAATGGATGGATGAATTTTAAGTCAGATCAAGTAGCTATTGTGAAGAAAATATGTCACCTTGCCTTCTACTTGTTGTGTAATTAGATATTTCTGTATGTTTTCCTCTTCACCAGAGCTTCTTGAGTGTGATTGAGCTAAAAAATAATCAAATGAGCCCCAACCAGTGTGGCTCAGTTGGTTGGACATTGTCCTGCAAAGCACAAGGTCACCAGTTCGATTCCTGGTCAGGGCACATGCCTGGGTGTGGACAGGTCCCCAGTTGGGACCCATGTGAGAGACAACCAATCAATGATTCTTTCTCACATTGATCTTTCTCTCCCTCTCTTTCTCCCTCCTTCATTTCTCTCTAAAAATAAATAGCATCATTTTAAAAATAATAAGCATCAAATGATTGATCATAGAAATCATGATAGGCAAAATCAAGAATGACTATTTTTGTTACTTCTTGCCTCCAAAATGCTAAATTCTGAAAAGTGTCAATGTACACATAAAAGGAATTTTATAAATCCCTATTCAATGAACAGAAAAGAAAGATGACTTGAAGTAGCTTATCTTATTAGACTCCAGGTGAAGTGGTGCAAAATGTGAATATTGAATGCTAAATTTATTCAAATGACTTCACAAAAATAGATCCCAAGCCAGCTGGTTTAAACAACCTCTCCGGTACTGTACATCTCCGTGAGATGGGCAGAGCCTCCTGCAGGAGACCAAGATTTCAAAGATAAGGAGACCTCACTTAGCATCCAGCCATTACTAGGCTGCACTTCATCCTCCACACCTTTATTTATCCATTTGTTCATTTATTCATTCATTTGTATAACACTGAACACCTAGAGTTCACCAAGCACTAGTTAGTTACAAGTGAATCTACTGTTCCTGCCCTCTAAGAGCTCGAGAGTATGATATAAAATTAATGCTGAACACAAATGCAGCTAGAGGCAGGATTGGACAGAATATATTCATTCAGTTAGAATATCTGGAGCACATAACAATGATTAAGGTCTCTGCCCCTGAAGAACTTCAACTCTTATACAGCAGAAAACTCATGCACACAAATATAAGATAAAACATGGTAAGAGAAATACAAAATGTCCTTTCAATGTTTCTACTACTTATCTCTTCCCTTCCAGCGTCATTAACCCAACTATAAATGTGCCAGGTTCTGTCCAGCTTTGTTTTTTTTTAATTAAATACTCCCAATAATACTGTTCCCACTTTATATATGAGAAACCATCTGGTGAAGGCTAAGTCTCTTGCCTAAGGTCATAGCTTATAAATAGTAGAACTAAAATTCCAATCCACATCTGCCCTATTTAGTTGGACCTAAGCAGTTCAAACCCGCATTCTTCAAGGGCCAGCTGTATTTACATTTATTCAGATGTTTCCTGAAGCACTATCAATTAATTGGCATAGGTCAGGATCAGTCACTTCCATTAGGAAATAAGAATTTACAGTTTGCCATATTATATGAATCTAGGTATGATTAACCTTTATATCAACCTTTTAAAAATATATAATTTCCTACATGGTTCAAGAACAATTAATTGGTATGAGGCCATGACTAAGCTCCTGGAATCTCACTACATGAAGTTACTAATGCTGTGCTTTATCCTGGAACGGATATAGCTTATAAATATTGTGTCTAATTATTGACAGTAACAAATTCTGGTAACCCACATATCTGCAAAAGAATTATGTGTTTTTAGATATAAACATTATAATGCAAGCAATAATTTGTGGTATGATTTTGTAGCGATTTTTTAGTGTTATTCTATGAATCAATTGTCTTTTTGGTGGACTGAGTTGATGATAAGTCAATCCTCTTTCAGTCAGGCATCGTTATTAAAGATCTTCACACATTTCAACTAAATTTTTCATTGGGTGAAGAAAAGGTTGAGATATAGTCATAGGACTTGGAAACAGAAATCTTCAACTTTATTTCTAAGTTATGCTTGAATGGATCTGAGTACGTCTTTTAAACCATATAAGTGGCAAAGAAAATGATTGTTCCAGAAAAAATTAGGACACTTTGATACATAACCCTGACATGCTAAGGTAATATAACAGATTTATTAATCATTGGTATATTATTCTACTAACTGTGTATAAATTTGCACTACATTTTTTTTAAAAGTCCTGAAAGAGCCATTTGTTTTAACTTTCAGTTTTGGGATGCAGGAAAATAGAAAATAAAATAACTGCTAGAAGCTTTAGTTATTTATTTGAAAAGATGTGTCTCCATTCCACCTTTTTCCAATACATATATTTTTGTGAGTGACACCTGTGAGCTCTGATGCTTGTAGTAAATATGGAGAAAGTCTCTTGGTCCAAATGACCTTAGTGCGAGCTGGAGGTCACTGAAACATAGACTTAGGTGCTGGGTGGATTGAAGTCACTATCTGCCACTTCATGACTGTGTTATCCACACTCTACTATTATTATAAAAGAGAATGATCAAGTCAAAAAGATTGCTTTATTGTTTTACAAATCTTAGGGATAACATGGGCTTATATTATAGATATAACCTAAGGTACAAAATATGATCTGGAATCAGAACACACTCAATAATAAACTTGTCCATGCCAGCATTTCTCTCACCACTTAGATCCAAATCATTCAGGGTGCACATTAAAACACATCTATCTACCTGGGTCCTTCCTCAGACTTGTTAAATCAGAATTTCAGAGAATGGGGTATAATAAAGAGCCATTTTAACAAGCTTTCCAAAAGACTCATATGCTCACTAGGGTTTATGAACTACCCCCTGGTTTTTTATTAATTTACTAAATGAATCAGTCCTTCAGTCCTGATGCATTTATTCACTAATTCAACAATATTTGTTGTGCCACTTTTTATTGCATTGTACTGTGGTAGTTAGCATGTGAGGACTAATACAATGCACAATCTGTGTCAAGTCTTTTATTACCTAATTAGAGTGACAAGATGTGCCTTTAATATTTATTAAGAAGAAAGCACAAAGTATTTGGATTCAGGCTCAAAGTGGTGTTAATAGTAGAACATGTAACATCCAGAACAAGAGAGACATCATTTTGTTCTTGTCAGGTGATACTTGGAGTAATAATCTCTCTTGTCCATTACTTTACTTGATTACTAAAACCATTCTGTGAAATATGTAAGATATTATTTAGCAGAAACAGAAAATTGAGTCTGAGAGTTAAGATTTGAGATTCAGCGTTATATTACCAGTTGACAGCAGAGCAAATTTCACATCTGGATTTAATAATTCTTAGACCAATATTCTTCTCACTGTGCCTACATTGTACCATGTAATCTTTTTCTTATGTAAGCAGTCCAGAGATAGAATAATTTAGATAAAGTGAAATTATTTCAGTATTTAATACTTTGGTTGAAAAAAAGGCATAAGAAATACTCCAAATCAAATAAAGAAATAAAACTTCCTTCCTGTCAATAAGTATTTCATGTTCAGCTACTAAGCAATCAAGCAAGGATTCTCTTCCTTAACAAAAAAAAATATATGAGAAAATTCTTGCATGTGGTGATTGTGTTAGGAAAAAATATAATAATGGTCATGAATAGCTTTATGTGTCAGCTTTGCTGGACCACAGAAATAAAGTCAGGAGAGCCTAAGCAGCCATCAGAATATTCTGAGCTGTAGAGACCTATGGCCTTGACTGGTAGATAATGGTGTTGCTAAGTGAAATAGATGGGAAGCCTAATAAATTATTACTTGATCTGTAAAAGCAAAAGAGTTCCAGGTCAACTGAACAAAAGTCTAACTTGAATCACAAAAACATTCATGACCAATTCAAAACATTCTTAACCAATTACCAGACTTGAGCAGGTTTACATACCCGGTACCTCTTGAATGTAGGAGAGGATAGGTCCCCTTAAGAAACGCCCTCAGTACCTTGCTAAAAACTTATACTGTGACTCTTTCTCCTGGCCATTCCCAGAGGGATCTACAGCCTTTTACTAGGGTAACTGCAGTGGGGAAAAGGAACTCACGAGGCTTTGGGGAATGGCTGGACACTGGCTCTGAACCGACACTGATTCCAGGAAACCCAAAATGTCACTGTGGTCCACCCTTCAGAATAGGGGCTTATGGAGGTCAGAGGAACAGCAGAGTTTTAGCGCAGGTCCTCCTTGAGGTGGGCCCAGTGAGTCTTCGACCACACCATGTGGTGGTTTTTTTCCAATTCTGGAAAGCGTGATCGGAATAGATACGCTCAGCAGCTGGTGGAATCTTTGTATTGGTTCCCTGACCTGTGCGGTGAGGGCTGTTGATGGTAAGAAAGGCCAACTGGAAACCACAAGAACTGCATCTACCTAGCAAAATAGTAAACCAAAAGAAATACCTCATTCCTGGGGGGTTGCAGAGGTTTGGGCCACCATCAAGGAGTTGAAAGATTCAAGGGTGATGATCCTCACCAAAGGGGTGTTGATTCCAACCACATCCCTATTCAACTTGCCTATTTGACTAGTAGAGAAAATAGATTTTTCTTCAAAATGAGAGTGAATGAGAGTGTAAACTTCACCTTGTTGTGACTTCAGTTACAGAATCTACACCAGATGTGGTCTCATTGCCTGAGATAATTAACACATCCCATGGTTCTTGATACATGTCTATTGATCTGGCAAATGCTTATTTTAAAATCTCAGTTAAAAAAATAAATAAATAAAAAGGTTGTAAGTTAGTACAGCCATTATAGAAAAAACTATGGAGGATTCTCAAAATATTAAAAATGGAATTTCCATGTGATACAACAATTCTCCTGGGAATACGAGACCTGTCCAGAAAGTATCCAGCCACATACTATGAGAAATTGAGACATTTATTGAAGAAGATACAAAATATAAGAAACATTATACATAGGAAAGTGATACCTCAATCCCCTTCAAAGTAGGCACCTTGGGACCTCATACAATTCTCCCGATCCCCAACAGCTACCCCATCGTATTTTCCTGAATCTCATTGACAGTCTGAAATCTCTTCCCTTTCAAAGGTGATTTTAGTTGTGAAAAAAGCCAGCAACTGCAGGAAGCCAAATCTGGGCTATAGGGGGTCTGAGTCACCTGGGTGATTTGATGTTTTGCCAAAACACTCTCCAGGAGACACGATGCATGAGAGGGCATGTTTTCATGACAAAGCTGACAATCACCAGTTGCCCATAGCTGCGGCCTTCTGAATCATCCGCATAGTTTCCACGGAGTAATGTTCAAGTGTAACGCCAAATTTGACGCATATCTGTTGCTCTACTCACTCAGTCATTTTGAATACGATAGCACACAGTACACATGCTCACTCAACACATCTGCTGCTCCCACTGACAAGTACAGTGATGGCACATTGATTTCCCATAAACCATTCTCGTTATATTAACAATGGCTGGACTTCTGGACAGACTTGTTGTATATCCAAAGGAAACAAAAACATTAACTCCAAAAGATATCTGTACCCACATGTTCATCGCAGCATTATGTACAATAGCCAAGGCATGGAAACATGCTAAGTGTCCAGAGAGAGATGAATGGATAAGGGAGTTGTGGTATATATGTGAATATATATAATCGGATATTATTCAGTCATAAAAAAAGATTAGATCCTGCCATTTGAAAATGTGGATGGACCTTGAAGGCATTATGCTAAGTGAAACAAGTCAGACACAGAAAGACAAATACTGTATGATTTCATATGTGGAATCTAAAACAAAAACAGAATCTCATAGAAAAAGAGGTCAGACCTGTGGTTACCAGAGGTGCAGGGTAAGGGGGGGGGGGGGATTGAGGAAGTTGGCCAAAAGGTAAAAACTTCTAGTTATAAGATAAATACTAGGGATGTAATGTACAACATGATGCCTATAGTTACCATTGCTATAGAAACTTTTTGAGAGGGTAAATCCTAAGAGTTTTCATTACAAAATTTTTGAAGTTCTTTTTATTGTATTTATATGAGATGGTAGCTGTTAACTAAACTTATTGTAGTAATCATTTCATAAAAATTACAAGTAAAACCTTTACAGTGTACATCTGAGACTCATACAGTGATGTATGTCAATTATATCTCAAAAAACAGGGAAGAATAACATAAAATATTGGTAATCTTATTTTACGAAAAGAGAGAAAGAAAAGAAACACCATAAACAGTTTGCTTGCTATATGCTTTCACTGTCCTACCTTAGGGACATAGCAACTCTCTAGGCCTGTGTCATAATTTAGTTTGCAGGAATCTTGATCATCTTTCTTTCCCACAAAATATCATATTGGTCTATCACAATAATGATGATATTATGCTGATAGGACCTAGTGATGAAGAGTAGCAACCACTCTAGACTTATGGGTAAGACATTTGTGTATCAGAGAGGTAAATAAATCCAACAAAAATTCAGGGTCCTTTAATCTCAGTGAAATTTTATGAGTCTAATGGTGTGGGGCATGTCAAGATATCTTCTCTAAGATAAAGCATCTGGCCTTTCCTACAAAAATAATAACGGCACAGTGCCTAGTGAATCTCTTTGGATTTAGAGCCAATATACTCCACACTTGGGTGTGTTACTCTAGCCTACTTATTGAGTAATCCAAACAGCTGCTTGTTTTGAATGCGGCCCAGAACAGGAGGAGACTCTGCCAACAGGTCCAAGGTGCTATACAAGCTACTCTGTCGCTTGGGCCATGTGATCCAGCAGACATAATAGTACTTGAAGTGTCCGTGGCAGACAGCGATGCTGTTTGAGCCTTCAGCAGGCCTCTATTGGTGGATCATAGCACTTAGAATTTTAAAGTAAAGCCCTGCCATTCTCTATGGAGAACTAGTGTCCCTTTAAGAAACAGCTTTATTAGAATTATCCAATTAAATTAATTCTATACCCAACAACATAGGCCAGCTACTGGGCCTTAGTAGAGACTAAACACCTAACCATGGGCCACCAAGTTACCGTGAAACCTGAGCTGCCTATCCTGAAGTGGCTGTTGTCTGACCCTGCAAGCCATAAGCTGTACATGCTCAGCAGCACTCCATCAAGTAGAAGTTGTGTATATCTGATCAGGTCTGAGCAGGCCCTGAAGACACAAGTAAGTTACTTTTGTTACACTACCTTATCTCTCTCAGGCTGCCCCATTGACCTCATGGGGAATTCCCTACAGTCAGTTACCAGAAGAAAATTCTTAGGCCTTCTTTACAGGTGGTTCTGCCTGATACATAGGCACCACCCAAAGTGGACATCTGCAGCACTACAGCCCCTTTCTGCAACATTCTTGAAGGACAGTGGTAAAGGAAAATTGTCCCAGAGGGCATAATTTCAAGCAATGCACCTGGTAGGTGTGGGTTATATACTGATTTGTGGCCTGTGGCCACTGGTTTGGCTGGGTGGTCAGGGACTTGGAAGAAATGAGCATTATTGGAAAATTGATCCAAGGAAGTCTGGGAAAGATGTGTGTGAAAGGAACAAAAACATGAAAATGTACTTGTGTTCCATATAAATGCTCACCAAAGAGTGACCTCAACCAAGGGAGATTTTAATAATCAAGAAGATAGGGTAACCTATTCTATAAATACCAGTCAGCCTCTTTCCCCAGCCCCACCCTGTCATCAACCAATGGGCTCACGAACAAAGTGGCCATTGTGGCACACCGAGCATTGTACACAGGCTCAGGAACATGAACTGCTGCTCACCAAAGCCAACTTGGCTGCAGCCACTGCTGAGTGCCCAGTCTGCCAGTGACAGAGATCAACATTGAGTCCCTGACCTGCACTGTTCATCAGGGTGACCAACTAGCTACCCAGTAGCAGACTGATTACCATGGACCACTTCCACCAGGGAAGGATCAGTGGTTTGTTCTTACTGGAATAGACACATTCTGGAGATTTTGAATTTACCAATCCTCTGTAATCATCTCATAAGCCAATTCTCCCTCTCTCTCCCTCTCTCTCCCTCTCTCTCCCTCTCTCTCCCTCTCTCTCTCTCTCTCTCTCTCTCTCCCTCTCTCCCTCTCTCTCCCCCCCCCCCTCTCTCTCTCTCTCTCTCTCTCTCTATCTCTCTCTCTCTGTCATATTATCTCCAAAATAAAAAGTCTTTTAACACTAAGCAGTAGGATTTCTTTTGTCACTGTGTTCACCAACCATGCTTTTATGTAAACCTGATCAATCTATAATTCACCAAAAGAAAATAGGGAGAATCATGATTTGCACTTGATTTTGACCCTCGTGATATTTTAGATTCCATGCTGACTGATGTTTGAATTACATATAAATAATAATAATAATAATACCATGTATTTTAATCAATTATTATAAAATCATTAATTTAGGTCATATCTTTTTCCTTTTTCATTTCTGTAAAATTAGGACAATTTCTTTTTAATCCTTAATAATAAGTTAAGCAGAAGCAAACTCAGAAGAATGTGTTGAGGTGATTGCTAAATTCTGTGTTCTTAAAGAGGGTCTGAACTCTCTCTCCCCAGCTGGGACTCTTTCCAAATTAGTTTTTCTTGACTACAGAGCATTGCTAATCCAATTAGTGAGGCCTGTGCCCAACAGATGCCCACAATACCCCTGGGTGTTAATATTCCCCCATCAAGAACTTAAAAGTTCTCTCAGAAAAACTTTATACAAGAAGCCTACAGTAAAAGGAACCTAAGTTCATTGCTGAATTGTATAGTTTGGGATATACACAAGCAATAAAAAGAAAGATCTCTCTGATGAAAATTTTTAATTCACTAAGTCCTTCACACATAGGTATGTGACATATATACAGGTATTTCAGGCTGGGATTAATGAAGTTTCTGTAGTTTATCCTAAAAAACCTGTCCATAATTTCACAAACCTGTGAAAACCAAGAACCAATATTATACCTCTATGCCCCAAAGATGGGAAAATTAAACAGATACATTTGCTTCATTATAAAGGTTTGCACCAGAATTGGAAATATTAAGATAAATTATTACCAAGAATTAGTTTACTCATTTACCCAAATTGTACATGTCTGTGTTCCAGTGTGATTGTGCATCAGTTACTCTGCTCAAGTGGTCATAACAAAATACCACAGCCTGTGGCTTAAAGATCAGCCATTTATTTCTACAGGTCTGGAGGCTGGAAGTCCTGGATCAAGGTACCAGAAAATTTAGTTTCTGAGGAGAGCTTTCTAGGCTTTAGACAGCTGCCTTCTCACTGAGTACTCACACAGCCTTTCCTGGTGCTTGCTTAAAGAGAGACTGTTTGCTGGTGTTTCTTCTGTTATTATTAGACACTCCTCCTGTCAGATTAGGGTCTCACTCTGAAGACCTCATTTAACCTAAATCACTTCCCAAAAGCCTTATCTCCAAATACCTTCCC
Organism: Furipterus horrens; assembly: GCF_987537825.1. Lineage (NCBI taxonomy): Eukaryota > Metazoa > Chordata > Mammalia > Chiroptera > Furipteridae > Furipterus > Furipterus horrens. The sequence goes on from NW_028327174.1 coordinate 38,397,501, forward strand.
ATTAAGGGCCAGGGCTTCAGTGTGTGAATTTGAAGGGGACACAGTTTAATTCAAACCAGTGTGTAATATCAGGTGAGCCACACTTCTTAAAAGAATTTAAATACACTTTAAATTAAGGAAGCTTAGCAAATTTCTTTATACTTCTAGAGCCCACAGCACACATTGCTATTACTTTCTAAGAACTTCTTTATTAGGTATGTATTTATTAAATTACCTTTTAAAATCATGGAAAGAAATTACTTTTTACCTTTTACCTTTAATCCCATCACACTATTATACAACTGCTCTCCTGTATTTCATTGCCCTCCAGTCTTTTCCACAGGGATTTGTAATGGGCATGATCGTGGTTTACAAATTAGTGTTCTTTTTGTAATTAAATATTAATTTGTAAGTGTATTTCCTTAATTCAACATACTTACTGAAAAAAATAGTGTTTAATTCTGATGAAGATGAACGACTTCCATTGACTGAATTTTTTAAAAAGTAGCATTGATTTTTTTCAATAAACCAGCCTGTATTACTGGGTGCATTGCCAACCAAAACTCCATTTGTCTACATGAGATATTGCTTAACACACAGCATCCTTGGTATCTTCCAAAGGAAAGCAAAAGAATTGCTTACAGATGAGATTAACTTGATTATCCATAGAATTATTAATATACAGCAATCATTACTAATTTTTTTTTCTCAGTTGAACTCATGCTTGTCTGATTGCCATTTTTACTTAAATTTGACAATAATAGGTTTCGTAAAATTGAGAGACTCAATCTAAATAACAGGTGAAGTTAGTTTTATAATTTATAGTGCAGAAATGGAAAGTTTAGTTAAATAGATAGTGGGAGATGTTTTATGAATGATTTGATATAGACAAAATAGGGTGTGCCAGTGGCTCGTATTTCTACTTAGCTTCACGAACAGAAGTTTCATCCTTGAATCTTGACTTTTTAATAGGATGTGCTGAATATTATAAAATGAGAATTAAAGGAAGTCCTAGAATAATGGTTCTCTGGGGTGGGCAGGGGGAGCAGTTTTCCCCCAAAGCACATTTAGCAAAGTCTAGAGACATTTTGGGTTGTTACACCTGGCTGGAGAAAGGAGGGATGTTATTACCATCCAGTGAGTAGAGGCCAGGGGACTGCCGAACACCCTACATTGCACTGAGCAGCTCCACAACAAAAATGTATCTGTCCCAAAAGGTTATAGTTCCAAGACCAAGAAATCTTGGTCAAGAGTTAGAGTTCTCAGAGGAAAAGCACCTCATTTCTTCCTTTTTTCTTTTTCTTTTTCTCTTTTAAAAAATTTTATTGTTGTTTAGTTACAGTTGTCCTGGTGTTTTTCTCTAAAGAACTACCAAGAAATTTAAATAAACTTGTCTCCCTTAAATGTCTGAATATTAATTTTTCATTTTCCAGTAGAACTAACCAGTGAGTAATTCAACTTCCCCTATGCTGTAACCTGCAAAAAGTATATAACTTGGCACAACTATTATGATTCAGTATTTTAACATCTGTTTTCTAAAAATGATAACAGCCTCATTTTACTATCAAAAGGATAGTAAAAACTATTTTTATTAATGACCCTGGGGAAACTGGTGATCTTAAGGAGAAAAAATAAATACTCCAGAACAGAAAAGAAGAATCTAAGCTGCATACATCCTGTTTACTACCATTCCCACCATCATAGCCTCCAGTTCCTCAAAGTATTAGTTATGACTATAAATTATACCATATACATTATAACTATGAAAAGACATTGTTCTAAAGGAGCTACTGGCAGAGTGACCTTGACTGGAGTTGAGGAGGCAGGATGTTGACTCTTGGACTGGTTGTTTATTTCTTCTTTATAAATCCTGGTGTCAGGGCCAGCCCCTGGAGTTGGGTTATGCAAGATCCACACCGACCCCAGCCAAGCAGATGGCCGGGGACTGGCTGGAGCTGGAGAAGTCAAGAGGACAGAAGGGAAGTCTGCTTCCACAAAGCCAGCACTGCCTTCCTCCAAAACTCACAGCTCCTGCTTCCAATTTCAACAGTCTGTAACCTGGGGCTTAAAGACAAAACATTTCTACAGCACGGGAGACTTTTTGCCAGGAGTCATAGCATCTAAGTGCTGCCGCTGCTTCCCACCACCTCTGGCCTCATGCTGCTGGCAACAGGGCCTTCCATGAGACTTGGCAGTGGACGGCACCCGGTGCTGTTTCAGGGCTCGATGTGCCTCTCTGGTCTGTGGCCTTGCTTGTTCAGCCTTCTCTGTCCTTCCTCAATTGCACTGTTTCAAGCCTACGAGCAGCATATGAAGGAAAGGATGGCATGCAACCCGTTTTCAGCTCAAGGAAAAGAATATCATATTAATGCGGAAATGGCTGGGTAGGCTGGAGCTAGTGGCTCAAGTGAAACCAAAAGTTATTTGCTCCAGTAATGTCTCTAAACAAACTTCAACTGAAATACTAATTATATCATAAATTTTCAAAATGTGATAGCTGTTCTCAGCTTTGGTTAACAAGTTACAGGGCCACTCCTAGCCTTATCATTTACATTCTTATAATCCTGAATTCTGGTTACTTCCCCCCATACAGCATGCTGCACCACACTGTGGACCTTTGTTCTTTTTCATTACTTGGCACAGAGCACCCTCACCGCAGCCCTCCTCTGTCTCCAAGCTTCACATTGGGTGTCACCTTCCTGAAATTTCCAGATCCTGCTATGCACCCTCCACTGCGTCCCCTTTGTTTTAGCACTTGCCATGTTATAGATAACTATCTCTTCAGGTGTCTGTCTCCTGCATTAGACTACGAGAAATTCCTTGAGAGCAGGAACCACGTTTTACTCGTTTCTTGCCCACAGTTCCTGGCATGAAGTCTGACGTGCACAGTGAGCTAACTAAATACTGATTCAATGTATGGTGTTGCCAGTAAACCACGATGTTATCATTCTGTCTCACCTTCTTCTGTGCTCCGAACTCTGCAAGCACCAAAAACATTTTAAATGACTGCATCTTCAAATTTCTAAGAATGTAATCTTTTGTTATTTCTCTTCCTTTTCAGGAACCTTTTTCTGGAGCCATAAAAGACAAAGGGAAGCATCATGTCCACGATTGCAGCTTTCTATAGTGGCAAGTCCATTCTCATTACTGGGGCCACTGGCTTCCTGGGCAAAGTGTTGATGGAGAAGCTGTTCCGCACCAGTCCTGACCTGAAAGTCATCTACATCCTTGTGAGGCCCAAGGCTGGCCAGACACTGCAGGAGAGGGTTGTCCAGATCTTAAATAGTAAGGTATGGCTTATGGGAAGAGACGGAGGGCAGGGCGACTCATTACAGTGCTCCCTTACAGCCAGCCTCACACTGCAAGTGAGGGCCAGGATATCTCGGCAGATGGAGGAGAGAAGACAGAACAAGATAGCAACCAGCTGCTCCTAGGAATCTGTTGTGCTTTCCCATGAGGAAAGAAAGAGTGCTTAGGCTCTGTTCTGGGCAAGTGAGCAGATCCTCTATGTTCTGGAAATTACTGAGTAAGAATCAAAATGCTAAAACTCCCGAGTGGACTCTCCAGGCTTGCAACCTATTGTTACTGGATAGGGACCAGCCGGAGTGGGTCTGCCTCAGGCTGGCCTGTAGTGTGTGGGCTCTTGACTTTGGAAAGATTTCACAACATGAGCCCAGGTGCTTTTGGGAGTACACTGATTAAAGCCGGGGACCGTGAAACAAAGGAAGGGCTTAGGGTAGAAGTAACAGGAGGTGCTCTTCTTTGGCTCCTTAGAAATGTTGTCGGAAAGGAGTGAGCCAAGGTGGGGCTACTGTTAGCTCACTGGGAAGTCAGAAAAAAGGGAGACAAGATGGGGGTAAGCCCGGGTGAGCTGCCTCTGCGTGCTGCTCCCCGGGCTGCAAGCCTCGTGGGGTCTCTTAGAGTTTAGGAGGAAGTAAAATGTTCGTGCGGGGGGGCATGGGCAGGGCCTGCTGTAGCGTGTACTTCCTCTGTTCCTCGGAGTCTTCTGAGGGCTTTTTATCTCTGTGGGTGAGAATCTTAGGGGAGTGGGGTTGGGACTCATCTTTGGTCTGGTATACTGTTTTACTTTTAGCTTGGATCTGTCTGGCTTTTAATGAGGTTTTTTGTTATTTGTTCCCCTGACTTTATCCCTTCCTGGGTTTAGCTGGCACAAATGACATTAATTGAGTCTCTGTTATCTATTTCCCAGCTGAGGTGATTTAAGCTGTGTATTCTTTGGTCAGGGAGGAGAGGTATAAACCATTTGCTCCTGAGCGTCCTTGGTTAGGGGAGATAAGATCTTGTGATTCACCAGCTGGCTCTAAGTTGCTCAAACTGTTTGGCCTTGTTTAGTTTTCTTCTCTCAGTTTCCACATTCCACTTGCCCAGGAATTTTCCTAGCTTCTTACTATCTTGCCTCACTATCAAAAGTTCATCTGAACTCTTCTCTAATCGTCTTCTAAATTTAAGGTAGACTTCTCCTACATTTTTGGATATATAATATTATATTATATCAAACAAATATGGTTACCAAGTAGTCATGCATCAATACTTATAGTTATTTGAACTCCAGAAGGTTATATACCTTATATTTATTAGTTGTACACTTAATCTGTTGTAACTTGATATTTCTATTATTCCATTATATTCCTATTATCCCATGTTGTTCTAAGGAAAAAAGATTAAAAATTAATATTATACATGTGAATGAGCATTTGGGTATCAAACCCTCTCATTCCTCCAAAAAAATATGCATGTCCTCTCATGGTTTAATTTATAAATTTGACGGCAGTATATATATGCTTTAGTCTCAAACACATGTTGCACAAATTCTGGCTTATCAAGTTTGTTATCACGTTACCACTTAAGCTCCAGTTTGCAATATTTAAAATAGAAATGATGACAACTTTTCAGGATTGCCTTAAAAATCAAATGAAAAAATGGACATATCTGGTTCATAGTCCCTTTTGGAATATAAAGGGTCACTTAGAGTCGTACCCCGATACTGCCTGCATTATAACTAATGGTTCGTAAGAATAAGACCTGGAACCGGATATGTCATAAAATCAAAATCCAGAAGAAAGTCTCAGAGGTCTCATCAGACTGTTTTGCTCAGTTATATATCCCTAAGGGATTTTCATCACATGGTGGACATGGCTCTTCAGTTTTGTAACCAGTTTATGGATTTCTAACCTGCCTGAAGTAATTCGGTGTTCTTAAAGGTGGATCAAAAATACCAGGAATGTGAGGCTTGGATATTTTTCTTTAAAACATAATAAATAACAATGTTACCGGTTTGCCTTTGACTCCCACTATGTCTTCAAGCAATATGGTCAAGAGAACATCTGTTCTGTCAAAACTTATGTGTCTCCTTCATTCCTTTCCTTCTTAGCCTTCCTGCTCTCCTGCTTTCAGAGGGAGACAATTAAGAGGGAGAAGCCTTAGAAAGGAGGGTATTTTTAATCCACTGATGACATAAAACAGGGGATCAAGAATCAGAAGAGAGGATCCACTTCATCCCATATGACCAAGTTTCTTAAGTATTTTCAGAGCACTTAAGGGAATATATCAATAGAGGGAAAGGTATCTGAATTGATGGCGGATTTTTGAGGACTTTCTCTTAAAGATAATTAAGGTGTCACGGTAAGAAAACAACCAGAGACACACACAAATACTATACAAATATATTTGTTGTAGTATTTATTATTTGCAGTAGCAAAAATAAACTGGTACCAATCTGAATATTCCACAGTAGAGGAATAATTAAATAAACAATAATGCATACATGTGTTGAAGTAGTATGTAGGCATTGAAACATATTTTATAAAATATTAAATGACATGAGAAAATGCTTGTAATACATTCAATGAAAGAAAAAAAAAGACAAAACAATATTCAGTATAATCTCAACTAATGGCCCTAAATGCTGATGGGATCTTAGACTAATTTTATTTTTTGGCACTTCCAATTTTTTTTTTGTTTATTTATTTACTTTAGAGAGAGGGGAAGAGAGGGAGGAAGACAGAGGGAAAGAAACATTGATGTTGGAGAGAAACATTGGTGTTAAGAGAAACATCAATTCGTTGTCTTCTTCATATGCCCCAACCGAGATGAACCCGCAACCCAGACACGTGCCATGACCGAGATTCCAACCCGAAACCTTTTTAGTTTGCACATAATGCCCAACCCAGTGAGCCATGCTAGTCAGGGTAGCACTTAGAAATTTTCGTATCACCATTCTAATGAGCATGTTAACTTTATGGTGAGAAAAATAGCACCCTTTCCAAAGTGAAAAAAATAAAGAAATAATCTTTTTCCAAAGTTTTCCAAATACAATTACAATGAACATGTTTCACATTTATAGTGAGGGGAAAATAGACACTAAAAAAAAAAAAAAAGTAAATAAATAAGGCAGGGAATGCAATCATAAATTTCCCAAATTATGTCATTAGACATAAATTCAGTTCATTTTTAGGTTGGAAGCTAAATTAAATAGTGTGACTTATTTTTATTAAAAATATAATTCCAAGTGTTCAGCATTGTCTTTTTAAAAATATTTTTGTTTCTCTCACCAAATCTGAGAAGCTTCTAAGGAAAATAAGCCAAGTCTCAGGTGTTGCAATGTGCACATGCGCACCATAACCTTCATGCTTTCCAGCGCGTGGGTGCCCAGAGCTCCCAAGCTGCTGCTGAGTCTCTTATGAAAAATGTACCCATTTAATTATGACCAACCAGCTTTCCATCTTAACCAGAACAGTTTCAGATAGAGAAATTGATATTTTATCTATTGTGCTCTCTTGAATGTGGCTTTGCTTCACAACACATGTATGTTCCCCACTATAAAAGATAAGTAGTGGCAAATAAATCTTACAGTTGTGACATTCAAAGAAGTATCAAGAGTATTTTGAGGTTCCTTAGTGCCTTAGAGATGTGGGGTGTTTTTGTTGTTGTTATTGTTTTTTTACAACAGTCATGTTCCATGTATGTCTGTTTAGGATCTTATACTGGCCATAATCTACTCTTTAAGAAAATATCAAGAAGACAAAATCCATGCCTGAAAAATAAATCCTAAATAGTTGAAATTACATTAAGAGTGAGATAGTTAATTAAGAGTGATTGTGAGGTCAGAATCTAAAAAATATCTCATTCAAAAAACTACCAAAAATGGTTGGGCTTTTCCTACGAAGCTATAGTAATCAGATAAGGGAAGGGTGGCGGAGGGGCTATGCTGGGTTCAGAATGTATCATCTGAGACCAGATTCAATGTTTCCAGGAAGGACCCAACCTGTAGGATACAACCATAAAATGGATTTATAAACAAAGGTAGAGTTGGGCAGGTTGCACTGGACATTTCAAGTCAGCTTCTCTGGAAAAATGTGAATTATTCAGTAAGCCCTCAGTTGGCCCCGAGCTAAATCGACTTTGAAATACCCTGGAGAACTTTCCACATTGGATCATGCAGGCTCACACACACGGGTCACTCAGTTCACAGAACTGATTATGTTGAAGACAGTAGAAGATAATAGAATTTAATGAAAGATTTCATTGAATTCTTTTGCAAGGCTATCACTTGTTTGGTAGTTTCTGGAAAATATTAGATAAATTAATACCTGAGAGGAAAAATAATGCATTTAAACAAATTAACTTTGAACTAAAAATAAATAGCTGTGAACTAAAAAAATTAACTCTGAACCAAATCACATCTGAAAAAGAAAAAAAAGGCCAACAATCTGACCTTGTTGAGTGTTAAGAAATGCCCAACTGAAATGTTAATTTCTTTTATGTAGAGTTCCTTGTTAATTTGTAAAGACTCTTTGATAAGGGCAGGGGGACATTTTTATGTTTGGTCCAAGCTACCCTGTATAAAAGCTGCTTGTCATTAATGATCCTGTTAAATCTCTATATAAGGCAAAGGCAACTGGAAACAGAAGTTTATATTATAAATCCCCAAAGCCAGTTTTGTTCTATGACTATTTTTTACTTTTCCTAAGAAACTATCCCACAAAAAGCAAGAGGCTTCTATAAACTTGGGACAACTAGAGGGAATATAACCTTGCCAGGAATTTTAAAATTCCCATGACTAACAAACACACACTTTTAAAAGAGTGTAACCAGTTTTCACCTTGATAGTTACTCAGCTCAGATTAGTTGAAGCATTGTTAAGCCTCTTCCCTGTGGGCAATTATTACTTTTCTTTCAAAAAAAAGAAAGAAATTTATTTAGTCCCAGGGATGTACTGAAGGCCACAGAAACAGAAGCAATTTGTTTTCTCAATTTCTTATTTTCCTTTAAAATACCATTTACTAGTTAATTCCATCATTGGCATGATTTCATGTATCCAACTTTGTTCCTTCTTTTTAAATTGTTTCCAATCACATCAGGTCTTTTTTTAAAGTTTCAAAATGCGTGTACTAATTTCACTCAAAAAGTCACCAAGCCGCCAGATTCAACATGACACTGGAATACCTTCAATAGTTTTTAGAGGTATCTGGATCACATGGTATAATCAAAAAACCTCGAGACGATGCAGCACACACAAATACACATACACACACAGCTGTCAGATTAGCAGCTTTTGAAAAGGGAGTATTGTTGTGGAAGCAGAAAGGGAGTTTTTCTATTCGTCGTCGGCAGCCGTCCGTCTCGAGAGACGATGGTGTAGCTTCTTAAGAGTCTATCTGCACCGCCGAGAATGGCTGTGCAGTCCGACTCGGGAGTGACACGGTATCTATCTCCTCCCGTGTTGAATCGACATCTTGCGAAGACGCTGGAGTGTCCTCTCCAGTGAAGCTGAAGCTACAGAGCCTGGGCAGGGTGATATGGAGGGTCTGCTGTTGCCCATGCAGCAGACCCCCCCTCTCTTCGCAGCTGAAGGGTCCAAGGGAAAGACGGAGTCAATACAGCTTGGCTTCAGGTGCGCCGCAGGAGTTGCCGGTGTTGACTACAACGTCAAACCGCCTTAGGGACTCCGGCTCCGGATTTTCTGTCGGGGTTTACTCCCTTAGCCTTTCCCCTGAAGAGGTATGCCGCAAGGCAGCGGAGGTTTTTTTGGAGTCAGAGTTTTCCTTCTCTGATGTGCCCTGACTGGAAGATCGAACCAGCGACACTTAGCTCGCAGGCCGACGCTCAATCCACTGAGCCAAACCAGCCAGGGAAAGTTTTTCTATTATTAGGAACCTATTAAGTGGCAGACACTATGCTAGACATCCGACTCTCATTACCTTATTTAATCCTCACAAAACTGTGGCATGCCTTATTGCTACCTCAACAAATGAGAAACTAATCCAAAAAAGTTGACACTCATCCAAGGAGCTGACAAAGTGGAGGTTCAATTCATTTCTTCCATCTCTAAAAAGCCCATGCTCTCCCTACTGCCTTGCACTGCCTCTCCTAGGACACGGCTGCTTCTAACCTGGCTCTTAACTCTCCGAAGGATCTCCGTGAAAGCGTCCTTTGGTGTTGAGCATTGTGTTCACCTCTAGCATTTATTATAGGTGCTTATGTAAAATAAAATTATGTTAAATGCAAAATTGTTTTTAACAATAGCAGAGTAGCTGCGGAATCATTAGTTCTCTTAAGATCATATAATGAGGTAGTCCAGTAATTAGCATTTTAGATAAATATGCAGACAAGGCCCTGAGGCGCCATAAGGTGAGAGGCGAGTAATTTGCCCCATCCACACAGCTAATAAATGATGGAACCAGGATTCAAATCCTGATCTTCCTGACTCCAAAGGGCCTGAATGATCAATGGTTCTCCCATCCCGTGTGTATCAGACTCTAGAGCGCTTGTACAAAGCGCAGATGCCCAAGCTTCAACTCAGAACTGGGAAGTCAGGATCTCCACAGTCAGGACATCTGGGTTTTCATTTGTTGTTTTTGTAAACAACTTTCCAGACAACCTACTATATGCCAAAGTCTGGTAGCCACACTACCACACCATACCATAGCCTTATTGTCCTACAGAATTAGTCCTATACTAAGTAGTAAAAACATCTAGGTTAATCCTTTATATCTTGTGGGAATTACTAATGAACTACCCAAATCCTAACATTCTGTAAGTTTTTTTAATCTTTACGTTGGGTATTATAGTGTTTTTCTCTTAGTTTACATGCACTTATTTGTGTTTAATTGTTCTCAATTCAGATTATACCCTTTCTTAGTGATGTCTAAGTCTTTCTCGTTTGCGGGCTAACTTTCACAATCCATTGGTTTCCTCTTACTCAGCACTCAAAAATTTATCTGATAAATGTTGCAGGTTCTCTTTTGCTTTAGGACACCAGATATTTCAAAAAGATTATCCTTTAGTTTAAGAGATCTTTTTTTTTTCCCTTAGCAACTTAAAAATATTAAGCAAATTTTAGTGCATTTTGGGGACTAAATAATATAGTTATATTTAAAGAGAGGGACTCAGTAAACTGAATAAAGGTTAAAGAGTCTCATGATTATAAAAGATTAGATTACTTTCAATGGTCCTCAGGAAATAGTGACCAAAACTCTTTGTGGATACCTCTAAACTGAGGTCATGTGGATTGTAGAAGTCCAAGTTTAGGACTTCCACATTGTTTCAAAATCACTATATAAATGTCATGCCCCCCTCTTCGCCCCCCGCCCAATTCCTGCTTCTCATAAAAATGCAGTCTTAGTGTCTGGCTACAAAAGTCAAGGGGTCAAACCCAAGGAGTTTATTGATTCCAAAATAATTTCTCTTTCTGGTTTTCTCATTCTGCTTAATTTTCTTACTTAGGGTTTGCAAAGTTTCTCTCTGCCTCTGGGCTGTAAGTAACTATTGTCATAAATAAGATAGTCACTCATGTTTACAGACAAATTATGAGAAAGACTTGCCTGTGTAATGTCAAATCAAGGGAACACTCCTAAACTTCCCTAAAAACTTGTATAAATGTATAGCTTTATTATCAGCTGGAAATGCTTGGATCGCCTCCCAGCTGTTATCTTCCAGCGACTACAGAACCACGCCCTGCTCCTGCCAAGAACACGGTTTCACAAATGGAAAAACAACAGTCCCTCAGCTTGAGGTTTCCTAAATGGCAAGTAATTATTCAACTCTTTCCTTCTCATTTATAGGCCATTAAATAAAGACTATGTGAGAAGGAATAAAATAAACCCTTAGAATCTAAAATAATTACATTAAGTTCTTCATTGGTGGTCCTTCAGTGACATTTTTGAAATTGCATTGTTCTTCACTCATTTTTATTCCATCTGCTCTGAGACGTTCCAGCTGCCATTGGCAGTTAATACTGAGGACCCCAGGGGACACTTGGTGTCTTCTTTCAGTAGCAGTTATCTGCTCTCTTTCATTCTGCCAATACAAAAGAGCTGGTAACCAAACAATTTCAGAAATCAAGCTCCCATTCGTGATTCTATTAGTATTCTTACAGTAATTAATTTTAATTTAATAAATAAAATGTGAGTCCTTAAAATGAACTGGGTGCTGTCAAACATAGATGAACAAGAATCAAGGAGTTTACAAACAAGTGGGCAGGAGGGGTAGGGGGAATTTAAGTCCTGGCTCTAAAAATGGACATGAATTTTCAGAGTCAGTGTTTCTCCAAGCATGATACCTGGACTATCAACCTACCTATGGAGCTTATTGAGGAATATAAGTTCCTGGGTCATACACCAAACCTACCAAGTCAAGATCTGAGGTTGGAATAAGGAATTCATTTTTAACCAGTTCCCAGATTATTTTTATGCTTACAGTTTGAAATCTACCGGTACCCTGTAACTGACCTAGGCAGTTATAAAGGGAAATGACATGTGTTCATAAGTAATTATCTGTGTTAACACTCCAACTAGACAAGTTCTCATCTTGGGATCAGTTAAAATCAACTAGAGAACTTGATGTGAAACTCCTGATTATGCCCCAGTAATTTCTTATTTAGTAGGCCTGGGAATATACTGTGTGTATCTCTCTGGAAGAGCCAGAATGACCTTAGTTGAGAATGTCCCTCAGACACTGTAAAAGCCTTATCAATCCCAGATGTCAACAAAGCTCTGAGGATTAACCTGACCTCTGAATATTTTTAGAATTGTAGTAACACCCTATGGAAAAGACTGACCCTACCCTTGCAGAGAAGGAAAACTCTGACTCCAAAAAACCTCCGCTGCCTTGCGGCATACCTCTTCAGGGGAAAGGCTAAGGGAGTAAACCCCGACAGAAAATCCGGAGCCGGAGTCCCTAAGGCGGTTTGACGTTGTAGTCAACACCGGCAACTCCTGCGGCGCACCTGAAGCCAAGCTGTATTGACTCCGTCTTTCCCTTGGACCCTTCAGCTGCGAAGAGAGGGGGGGTCTGCTGCATGGGCAACAGCAGACCCTCCATATCACCCTGCCCAGGCTCTGTAGCTTCAGCTTCACTGGAGAGGACGCTCCAGCGTCATCGTAAGATGTCGATTCAACACGGAAGGAGACAGATACCGTGTCACTCCCGAGTCGGACTGCACAGCCATTCTCGGCGGTGCAGATAGACTCTTAAGAAGCTACACCATCATCTCTCAAGACGGACGGCTGCTGATACGATGATACCCTTGCAGAGATAGAAGCATATTAATTTGCCAGGCAATATGTGGATTTAATTTCCTTCTTTGATCACCTTCATAGAATTCCCAGGATGGCCTCTGAATATAGTCTTGCCTGATACAAATGAGACATGATTTCTCTAACTACCTGAGATCAACTACTTATTACCCAATAAAAAATCTGGGGTGTATCCCTAACGAAGAGAAGAGGCTGCTTCTAAAGATCAAGTAATAGATGAAACCTTCTTGTGGGATTAAAGGGTAGGAGAGAACTTATTTCTGCTACTGTATTATGATTAAAATCACAGACAAATTTTCTCTGATCTTAACCTTTCTAAACATTTAGCCTTACTTTTCTTTTCCTTACTGTTAACATATCATACCAATATTACAGAAAAATTCCATTTTATCAAAATTTGTTGGAAGAGAGATCATTTTATTAAAATTGTCTTTCCTGACAAAATGGAAGATACCAATTTAATCTAAGAACTTCTGTGTGGAGGTGAAACTAGAGACCTCAATGCAAGTGAATAATTGTAATAAAAGCTAAAGCTGCCAGTGCTCTTTCCTTTTTCCTTTACAAATTAATTTTTTTAATCAATTACAATTTCATAAAAAGTACATGAGCTTGTGTAATTCTCTTACCAGGCAATAACTGCCATTTTACTAGAAAGAGATGATATAAAATTTGTATTTGTTTTACCCATTACAAATCTGCTTCATTTGTTTCTCATTATGTTCAGGCTGCTAGGACATCTTATTATTCTGACCAGTTAAACAAATTGTCTCGAATTTATGCTCATGAGATGTTGTAAAGGCTAATCATCTTTAAAGGCTATGTAAAGGCTGGTAATTTTGCACTGAAAACAGTATGTTCCAGCACAAAATGGTAACAATCACCATGTATAAAAACAAAGTTGCCTTAAAAGGGGAGAGGAGAGGGGGCAGGATATATTTAATTTACTATCACTCCACTCTACAGGAAAAGTTCAAAATACACTTTTTTACTATCTGTTGGAACTTTTGCAAATGTTTATCAAATTAAGAGGAGCAGGAGTTATACTAAACTGACTTTCAACTGCACGAACTTAACTCAAATAGCTCTTGAGGAGATATCTGCTTTGAGTGACATTACAACTTAAACCAGTTTTTGAAAACCAAAATAAAGCAAGCCAGTGAGAACAAGAACTAGTGATGGTGATCTTTGCACCTTGATTTATATTTATGCTTTAGCTGTTTGAGAAGGTCAAAGAAGTTTGTCCGAATGTGCATGAGAAGATCAGAGCTATTTCCGCAGACCTCAACCAGCACGACCTGGCCATCAGCAAGGAAGACGTGGAGGAGCTGCTGTCCTGCACGAACGTCATCTTCCACTGTGCCGCCACTGTGCGCTTCAATGATAGTCTCAGGTACGTTCCTTTTCCCCCTGATGGCTTGTATGGACACATGTGTGAACACACGTGTTCCTTTTTTTTAAGATAGTCTCAATGAGAAAAAAACATACAAAGGAGTAAAACTTCTCCACAGTCATTCCAGAGATAACCATTTAATATTGTTGAGAACATCCATTCCAATTTTTCTTTATGCATCTACAATAATAGAATTATGTTCAAACTTAGAAACAAAGGCATCATGCTGAGAATACTTTGCAAACTGCTCAATTATATTTTTATCTTTTATCGGAAATGAATATTGTAGTACACTATGTAATGAGTACATGATACTCCATTGTACACATATGTAATATACTCAACCAGTTCTGTATTGGTGGATGGTTTTTAGATTTTTCTACTTTTTCTCTATAATAAACAACTGTTGCAATGAACATCTTTGTGCACATATGTTCATACCTTTGTGAGCTTCCCTTTGGGTAAATTCCCAGAAATAGAATTGTTAGATATGTTTCAAATGTACCCAGATTATGAACAGTTTATATTTAGTCATATAATGCTAAATTGCTCTCCAAAGAGGTGGTACCATCAATTTCCACTGTCCCTATGCACACAAATGCTTATTTCTGTCACCCACACCAATACTGTATTATAATATTTAAATTATTTTAATGTCAATATGATCATGGAAATGGCATTGTATGTTGATTTTTATTTATTTAATAATTAAAAAGGTTAAAGATGTTTAAATGCTGATTGGCATTTTGTTATATTGTGAAATATCTATCCGTGGCTTTTGCCTATTTTTCTTTTGAAGCGTTTTTAAAGAAATTTTAAGACTTCTTGAAAGATTTAGCCATTCCTTTTTTTTTTTGTATAAGACTCCAAATATTTTAACAGTTTATCATTTATTATCAACCTTGTTTTTATTATTTATGAAATTATTTGAAATTTCTTATAGCAGTTTTATTTTCACATTCCAATCTTTGACCCATTTAAAATTTATTTGGCTATAAAGAGGGATGAATAGTCAGGAAAGTTCTATAAAAAGAAGAGTGTTGCAGGTGTGAATTAGAGCTTTTAAAATTAATTCCTAATATATGGTTATTTCTGAAACATTTATTAAATGATTTACTTTTACTCTATTTGAAAGAAAACTTAAAACATTAAATTCCCATTTTAACTCTTTTTTTAGTTTAATTAGACTTTCTCTTTCAATATCATAGTGCTTTAATTACTGTAATTTTATTAGGCAAGTATATACACATCATTCTTTTTAAATAGGATTTTCTCGACTATTCTCACCTACTTATTCTTCTTGATTAAACTTACAGTAATTTTGCCAAGGTTTTAAAAGGTAGGGCAATTTGATTTGGATTATCTTGAATGTGTAGATTCATTTAGAAAACATTTAACATATGTAAAACATTGGTTCTTCCTATTCAAGAACAATGTATGTCTTTCCATTTATTCAATTTTTTGTCATGACCTTAATGTTTTATCATTTTTAATATAGTCTATTCATTTATTATTTGATATAGTTTTAAATGTATGCCTTTCTTCCATTGAATTCTCTAATTGTTGTTTGTATACAAAAAAGCTAGTGATTTTTTTTACACAACTTTTATAAATTGACACCTTACTGAATTGCCTTATTGTCTATCCAAAATTTTATTTTAGCTGCTTCTATTTGTTTTCCAGGTATACAATTATATAATCTGACATTGGGCTTGTGACTGCCTTTGCAATATTTATATCTGTTAATTTTATTTTCCTAATTACAAGGCTGGAACTTCAGAGCAATGTTAAGTTATAACAGTGATTGTAGGCATGTTTGACCCTGACTTTAAAAACAGTGTTCGTAACTTCTCACTATGAAGCACAATATAGGCTAGCTGTATTTACTTCTGCTTAATTTTCTCCAGACATGCCATGCAGCTTAACGTTATTGCCACCCAGAAGCTCTTGCTCATGGCCAGTCAGATGCCAAAGCTCGAAGCCTTCATCCATGTCTCTACTGCCTTTTCAAATTGTAACCTGAAGCACATCGATGAAGTTATCTATCCATGTCCTGTGGAGCCAAAAAAAATCATTGATTCCATGGAGTAAGATGGGTCCAATGAGGGGGACAGGGGTGGGCAGACTGTTCTCTTTAATTGCTTATAGTCATTCATTAATGAGGTAACAACATGAAACACTCTTGAAACAAAGTGCTTTGACATGGTGCTAGCTTTAGTTACCCTGTTCCTGCTATTCCCTCCATCCCCAGATCTTGTTAACTAGTTTAGTATTGTTAAATAGTGTAGGATTGAATGCGGTACTTGGGGATACTTCACATAGATGTGGTCTCTCACATCTTAATGAACTCAGCATTGTCACTGAAGGAAATATACCACATGGTATAAAGTTCAGAAGATAGGTTTTGGAGTCAGATTAACAAGTGTTCAGCTTTAGGCTCTGCAACCCACTAGCTGTGTGATGTGGAGCAAGTTCCTTGGCATCTCTGAGCTTCAATTCCTTCATTTGTAAAATGAGGTCCGTCTTATAGTTTGATGATAAGTTGATAAACACAAGCAATTATTGCAGTGTTAAAGGGTGTTGAACAGCAGATAATCAAAAGGTTAGTAAAGATAAACTAATAGACAACAGGAATTCCTCCCAGATCTGGCAGAAGGAGCGAGTCTCTTGAC
The DNA here is from genome assembly GCF_987537825.1 of Furipterus horrens. Taxonomy (NCBI): domain Eukaryota; kingdom Metazoa; phylum Chordata; class Mammalia; order Chiroptera; family Furipteridae; genus Furipterus; species Furipterus horrens. Next base: position 38,414,099 of record NW_028327174.1, read on the forward strand.
CTCTTTGGCCAAGATATACTTTCCATACTTTCCTATTGTGCAGCAGAAACAATGTCTAACATTTTATTTTTCTTCTTGCCAACTAACAGGAATCACTTTATTCTTAGGACATGACCTCAGTCTCAGAATAAATATGTTTCTGTCTTCTGCTTCTTTGTTCTTTTGCTCCTTTTACTAAGTTGATCTTTTCAGTTGTTTTCTTTTAACTCTGCATAAAAAATATTATGGCAGAGAAAATAGACTATTTCACAGTGAATTTGTCAGATTGTAATTTCATGTAATACTGTATTTCCATTTAAGACATACTCTTTAAAATGAAGCTTTAGCTAAATCAAGAGTTCAGTCCCCTGAGGGCGAACATTTTTATCTCATATACTCTGAGAACAGATATTTTTACCTGTCATTTAAAATATCCAGGACAAAGAAGACTGAAGGTCATTTTAAAGACCCACAGATTACTTAATGTTTCTAATAAATCACGCTTCACTTAATTGGTGAAAAGAAACCTTTGGAGTACAGAGTCTGTCAGGAAAGGCAGAGAAAAGACTCTGTGATGCCCAAAGTCAGAGCAAGAAGGTCAATGTCTAGGGCATGTCTATATCCTCGGGCATGTCTAGGGTGGGACTGAGTTGTCTGTCAGTGAGCTTCCCCCTTAAGAGTGCTGTGTCTCAGTAAGCAAGGTGCTCACATATTGACAGGCCCAGAGAAGGGGCAGCCCCCCTTGGATTCCAGACCCTGGACCTGAGACTCTGCAGGCTCAGTCCACCACCAACCCCTCTTGCACCTAACAGACCACAGCACAGTTTGAGCCAGTACAGAAGTTGCTGAGAGTGCACTGGGAAAAAGAAGTGGGAAGTAAACATTAAGTTCACCTGCAGTGGCCAGGTACTTCATACAATTTCCCACCTCCCAAACTGTGTCCACATACTCAACACCGCTAGATTTCAAAGAAGAATAAACTCACCTTCCAGAAGAGGTCTTGGTCTATTCTCATGTATTTAGCATTTTCCACCCTCCCCCACTATATGTCTTATATGTCAGCGCATAAATTTGAAGTTATGAATGATATTAAGAGATTGATTCCAGAAGTTTCAAGCCAAAGAGTAATATTTAGAGGAAATCATGGGTGTGTGGACACACACACATTGTTTTGTGAAATCTTTAATAACTTTTTGCTTCTTTTGAATCAATTTAAGTAGTGTAGAGTTTGGGACCCATGGGTTCAAAGCATTTTGAGTACACCAAAGGGTGTTTAGTTAATTTCAGAAATGTACTTTGGTTTATATGGTGTCTATTTTTTTCCACGCTAACTTATTTACTGTTTTAAAAATGAGCTAGAACAAACCACAGCAGCAAATCAAACTTTGGTAAGAAGAGCATGAACTGGTTGTTCATCTTGAAAAGGGCCCCACTTAACCAGCAAATGCGCATACCTGTTTACACTCACCTCTGTGACCTCAGCAAGTGCCTGGGTGAGACAGCCCACAGTCTGTCTGGCTGCATTAGGAAAAATATTTTAAAAGCCACTACTGCCTCTGTAGATATATACTCCTTGGTTGTTTTACCAAAAAGCTTTAAGTGCAGTTGTGAATATTTCTGTGTATCCTTATGATAATCTAAAAATTTAGAACAGATGTAATCATTGCCATTTTTCACTAGTGAAAATGGGGGAAACAAGATGATACAGCAAAATACAGGCGGAGCTGCGAAGGGTAGAGGCAAGCCTCTGCAAAACATTACAATGTCTTCTGCATTTGTGTTCTTAGAAGGCTATGAAACCAACATTTTCTGAGCAGCAAGCTCACCCAACCTGGTAAAGCCTCTAAGTGTTACCCTTGGGTGTAAACCAGCACCGTGCAACAACTGGGCCCAGCCATGTGACATACAATCCTAGTGTTTCTGGGGTCTGCTATTGTCTTAGAATTTTTTTCTTTGCCACCTTACTAAAATTAGGCTGTATTTCCACCAAATAGGTGAATTGTATGTTATGTGAACTATATCTCAATAAATCTGTTAAAAAGAAAAAAGAAAAGAAATTAGGCTGTATTTCTTCTGACCCAGTTTTTGTAACCTATATGTTTTTGTAGGGAAAGAAAATGGTCTTAGGTTAGTTAATCCACTGTTGACCCCCAGACAAGATGGGCAAAAGGTAACATTATTATAAAGATGGAGAGCTGCCTGCATTATCCCCAGACTCTCTCCCAACCCTCAGGTGGCCATTTATTGCAATACCTGTTTTTCTAAGTATTTGCAGTTGTTTTTAATTCTAGGAACTTCTCAAACTTCCCCTGTTCAATTTAAATCAAGAGACATTTGAGTATCTAGAACATTCAGCAGTAGTAGCAGTGAAGAGAAAAACCAAATTATAGACAATGCACATGTTTCACTCTGATAGCAAATGAGAGTTATTAAAATGGGAAGTTGGTTTCTGAACAAGTCATGGCATAAACACATCTTAAATGCTCAACCATTTGAAGTGGGAGTAAAGTAGTAACAGCTAAGATTTTTCTACAGTCAAAATAGTATGACTGCACTCAGTTCTCTAAGATAGGAATAAATGTATCAAATTACAGTATATATTTAGGTAGCCTAATTTTTTAAAACTATATTATATCCAAGGTTTGACCAAATAGATCTGCCAGCTAGGAGAAGCATTAAATATTTAATTGACAATAATTTTATTGCTCTCTTCAAGAATTGCAGATCGACTTTGAGATTATCAAAATGGTTCTGACACCTTTAAAGAAAAGATTAGGCTGTTGTCATGGTACTTAGTTGTTTATTATACGTCTTCTTGTAAGTAGAGGTATTCAGTGATCACTATTACAACTGTGTCAGAGTACTATAACCACTCTACTTGACAGCCTATTTATAGTTATTAGAGCACTTCAGAATTCACTGGAAATCTCTATAAGTTACTACCAAGTTATTAGCATAGACTCTAAACAGTCTTTCAAAATACATCTCATAGATATGCTAAAACAGATTATAAGTCTGCCAAAGGGAGTTGCTTTTATTTGTTGAGGCAGTGAATGGAATTTTAAAAATTAAAAGCAGAGGTTTGCAAGATTGGTGCCTTAGGTTTTCACTGGACAACCCCGGGTGGGCAGGGCTGCCGCAGAAGCCCCTCGGACGGTAGAGCCTCGAAACTCCATGAATGCACCCAGCGTGCTGCTGGGCTCGTGACTGGCACTCACAAATGTTCGATGCATGTGTACTTATGAACCTGTTGGGGAGGAAGTCATGGAAGATAGAGATTATATGTAATCAAGTAGGAGACTGCACAGCTGCTAAACCTATCTATGTGGGAGGAGGGAGGAGTCAGCTGGTAAGATCGGGTTTAGCCACGGAGAGCGAAGAGCTCACACATGATTTGAAAATGTACACACTTAGCCTTGGTATCCTGTGACTCCCCTTACTTCCAGAACTCAAGCTAGAAAGTGGACGTTTTATTTGGTGTTGCTTTTGGTCTACTGTCTAACGCATGTTGCTAGAATTCTTTTTCACTCTGACTACCTTCAGGTGGCTAGACGACGCTATTATTGATGAGATCACACCCAAGCTGCTCAGGGACTGGCCCAATACTTACACCTACACCAAGGCCTTGGGAGAGATGGTGGTGCAGCAGGAGAGCCAGAACCTGAACATTGCCATCGTGAGGCCCTCCATCGTGGGAGCGACCTGGCAGGAGCCGTTCCCAGTAAGCGCACGCGCACGGCTTCCTCACTGCGTCCAAGCCTGCGTCCTCCTAGCTGTTTACTTTCTTTTTTGTTTGTTTGTTTGTTTACTTTCTGATGTCTCTCTCCCGCCCGCTCCCCAGCCCCTGGATGTATATGGTTCATGAATTATTCTGCTTGCGGCTCCTCTTGGGACTCGCACTGACTGCTCTGGAGTTGGCGGGAGATCCCAAATTAGCTTCTCATTAACTCTAGCCTTAAAATGGCCGTGGGAGATAGTTTCATTTCTTGCTTTTCCCACTATAGTTTAAATGTACCAGAATGTTCTTAATGGCAAAGTGGTGGTATTACAACTGCCAGGATAAATAAGAATCACAAAGCTCACAGAAGGTTTTCGGTTTAGAAATAAAAATTGTTCACCTCTGTATACTGCTCTATCCTTCTCAAAGCACTTTGGATTATATTGTCATCTTTGAAGCAGTTCCGTGAAGTTTTAGGGTCATAGTAACTTGAGCTGCACTGCTTAATGACAATGAAGAGTATGAGTTGTCTCATTTGTAAAACGGGGCTATTATCCCCCCTCTTTGGAGAGGTGATCCCATGAGACAATGTGGGGCAGTGCTTGGCAGTGCCTGGTCCCAAGTAAAAGGCTCAACAAAGAACCCCTTCATCTTCTCTCTTCTGTCTCCTGTCCCATTTTATACATGCATTTTAACTTTTACAGATAAAGAAACAGACATAATAGGGTCAACTGACTTGCTTAGGGTTGAGGAGACAAACTCAAAAAGACATTTTCCTCCAGCTGCTCCTAAACATAATTTTCCCTCTAACATCTCTAAGCAAGCTAATACAAATATATATATATATGGGGTGGGGCGGGGGGGAGGAGATAGTATGGATAGTAGGACTTAAAATTCTCAAGAAATGGATAATTCCTACAAATCATGTTTGAAATATTTCCCTGGGGAGATAAAATCAGGTCCCAGATGGAGGAAAAGGATGGTTGATGAGTTGGTTAGCAGAGCCTGATATTAATAGAAGGTCCAGTTTAGCCCCTAAGATGTCATTAAAACAACTTGAAACTCTCCATAACTCCTGCTGGCAGAATATTAATTCTTGCACAAATAAAATGCAGAAAATATGCGGTGCTTTGCCATTGACCTTTGTGATGTGAGAAATACTGGATTAGACAGTTATATCATCTGGGATCTCAGTGCTCCTGTTTGAAATGTGTTAAGATTAGACTGCAAATATTCCAAAGGTATTAAATTTTCTGACATGTATAACCAATAGAGATCTTCTCTCCTTTTTTTTTCTTTAGGGTTGGGTTGATAATGTGAATGGACCTAGTGGGCTTATTATTGCGGTATGTATAATGATGTGAAAATAACTCATTGAAATGTGGAGGGATAATAACTAACAACATGCTTAGTGTTGGCTTAGTGTCATTGATCTAAAACCATAAATGTTACTTTACTAACTGTGATTGAAGCATCTTATCTCAGTTTTGCTCATTGAAAAATAGAGGCAGGATTAAATTGCCTTGATTTTTGGATATTGTTATCAGAAAAACTGACATGCTGTGATATCAATTACCATTTAGGAATTAGTTTTTGGAAAGCCTTTGAGCATGGAGGACCATGTCTGAAGGTGACTGCCTCTTTAGTGTAGACCACTAGATGGGGGTGTTCCCTCCTTTTTGTTCATTGACAGCTTGAATTAATGCAGCGAACTGGGGATACAATAAAAATCATATTCACAAAGAATATTAAATTCTTGATTATAAAACACATGCAAGATTTTTTGTGTGGCTATAGATTATATAAATGCATAAAATACATCAATAACCAGTTCTTAATAAATATAAGAAAGAGAACTACCAATGGAGCAAAGATTTCAAAAAAAATTGATAAATACAGGAAACACTTTTCAACAATAATCCTTTCAGAGACAAGGAGAAACACCAATGGTTCCTTTAGGTCAGCAGCCCTTTGTGTGTGTCTTCCTGCAGCCAGTTCACACTGAGCACTGCACAGTTCATGCTGAAGCATTCTGGGACCAGACCCACAACTCTACACTTTAGGACAATGAATAGCAATTCAGTTTGCTGAGTTTAAATCTCACAAACCTCAACTTCAGACTCTGGCTCTGTTCTCAGAGCTAGGTCCAACATGAACTAAGATACAAATATAAGACACTGAATTACGACTACTTGTCAAAGAAGGTGATAAGGAACTTTCTGATTTCTTTTATGATCTAGCAGCTTCCAGCTTCTCTCTTTTTGTTCTCTACCTGCCTTCTGCTTTGAGGCTTAGTTAGGGTGAATATTTGGTAACTTAGAGCATCATTTTAACATGACCTTAGAGTATGTTTTTATTACATTGCTTACAAAACTGCACATTTATTCAAGTTATCTAAAATTTTCCAGTCTTCTCTCCATATGCCTAAGTGTGTTCATCACTGTTTTGTGTGCTCCTGCCTATGTCTCACCAGAAGATTATAGGAGGCCAAGCTTTAGCTTTACACTTTGAAGAGGGGGGAAGGAGAAAGAGAGGGAGAGAAACATCAATTAGTTGTATCTCCTACACACCCAGTTGGGGACAGAACCTGCAGCTCAGTTCCAAAGGTGGGAACAAAGAAGACCAAAGTTTTTCATTTGGACTCTGGACCTCTGGTCAAGATGGAGGCGTAGTTAAACACAGCTTACCTCTTCATACAACCACAGCAAAAATTACAACTGAACTACAAAGCACTTATTACCCAGAATGGTCAGAAGAGTGAGCTGTATAGACGTCTGACAACCAAGGAATTAAAGAAACAATGTTCATTCAGATGGGTAGGAGGGGCAGAGACGCAGAACAGGTGGTTCCACACTCACATGTGGTGAATAAGAATTGGGAGGCCTATCCTGGGAGCACGGGATACTCCAGACTCCCCAGTCCAGGGTCCCAGTGCCAGGAAGATAAGTTCCTATAACTTCTAGCTGTAAAAACCAGTGGAAGTTGGGGCGGCAGAAGAAAATTCAGGATTCTCAGGTGTCTCCTCATAAAGAGTCTGCAACAAACTCAGGACTTACACAGACTCACTCCCTCCAGCTCCAGCGTGAGGGCAGTGATGTGAAGGGCACCAGTGGTATACAAGGAAAAACTGAAGTGTCTGGCATCAGGGTGAGTGCTGGGGGACAGCTCCTTCCCAGACAAAACTCCAGAAGCCAGGAAGTGGCCATTGTCCCATTTGTGAGCCCTCCCCCACATAGAGCCACAGAGTGGAGACACCATATCTGAGATTCCATCAATCTGCTTCATATCAGTTTCCCTGCCCATGCAATTACCTAAGGGTCTGCCACATCCAACTTACGGGTACACTTTTCAGTAACAGACCACACTACTAAGACAGGAAGTCAAACTGCCAAGACAGTTAAGTCAAAGTAGCTCTATGTAAATCACACAAACACAGTGAGGCTGCCAAAATGAGGAGGAAAAGATATGTGGCCCAAATGAAAGAACAGAACAAAACTTAAGGAAAAGGACTACATAAAATGGAGATAAGCAATCTCTCAGATGCAGAGTTCAAAGCACTGGTTATTAGGGTGCTCAAGAAACTCACTGGGTACTTCAACAGCATAAAAAAGACCCAAACAGAAATGAAGATTACATGAGTGAATTAAAGAAAAATTTACAGGGAATCAACAGTGGAGAGGATGAAGCTGAGAATCAAATCAATGATTTGGAAAACAAGGAATTAAAAATAAAATTCTATCAGAACAGCAAGGAGAAATAAGAATATTTTTTAAAAAGGATAGAATAAGGAGCCTCTGGGACAACTTCAAACATACCAACATTCAAATCATAGGGGTGCTGGAAGGAGAAGAGAAAAAGCAAGAAATTTGATATCTACTTGAAAAATTAATGAAAGGAAACTTTCCTAATTTGGCAAAGGAAATAAACATACAAGTCCAAGAAGCACGGAGAGTCCTAAACAAGATGGACCCAAATAGGACCACACCAAGACACATCATAACTGAAATGCCAAAGGTTAAAGATAAAGAGAAAATCTTAAAAGCAAGAGAAAAGAAGTTAGTTACCTACAGGGGAGTTCCCATAAGACTATCAGCTGATTTTCAAAAGAAACTTTGCAGGCTAGAAGGGACTGGCAAGCAGTATTCAACGTCATGAAAAGCAAGGACCTACAACCTAGATTACTATCCAGCAAAGCTATCATTTAGAGTGGGAGGGCAGATAAAGTGCTTACCAGATAAAGTAAAACTAAAGGAGTTCATTATCACCAAGACATTATAATATAAAACATTAAAGGGACTTAAAATTTAAGAAAAAGAAGATCAAATCTATGAACCTAAAACTGGCAATAAATTCACAACTATCAATAATTGAACTTAAAAAACAAACTAAGCGAACAACCAGAACCTAAACAGAATCATAGATTTGGAGATCATTTGGAAGGTTATCAGCTGGGAGGGGGAAGGGGGAGAATGGGGGAAAAGGTACAGGGGTTAACAAATTGGTAGTTACAGAATATAGCCATGGGGATATTAAGAACAGTATAAAAAATGGAGTAGCCAAAGAACTTACATGCATGACCTATGGACATGAACTAAGGCGGGGGGAATTGCCTGAGAGAATGGGGAGTACTGGGAGGATGGGGTCAAAGGGAGAAAATTGGGAAAACTGTAACAGCATAACAATAAAACATATTTTAAAAAGTAAAAATTTCCAAACTGGTATCTTCTGTCCAAATGAATCAGTTACAAGAAAACAGAAATTAGGAACATAAAAAGTGCTAACAACCACTGAAAATTGATGTTGGAAATATGCAGGCTGTAAATAATCAATTACTTCATAAAATAAACAAAACTTTTTACTTTTTTACTGACTTATTTATTTTGGTGATCTGTGAGGTAAACTAAGATACCAAGTGAAAGGTAAATAATGGTGGCCTTTTCCCAAGGAATAACAAGGTTGTTGTTCAATGGTAGAATTTTATTAATATTGAAAAATATTTTACTTATTTTTTTTGAGGGGGGTGGTTAGGGAGGAAGACTGAGAGGGTGAGAAGCATTGATGTGAGAGAGAAACATCGATCGCTTGCCTTTGGTACATGCCCTGATCTGGGACCGAACCTGCAACCCAGATTTGCACCCTGACAGGGAAACGAACTGGTGACCTTTCACTTTGCAGGATGACACCAACCAAGTGAACCATACCAGTCAGGGCAGAATTTTATTAATTTTAAAAAATAAACATTTCTTAAACTTTTAGTGTCTGCTGTTGCTTATAAGTTAGTAAGCACTGGCAGAAAACAGCAAAATTTGAGAAGCGGTAAACTAATACAGCATTAGTAGGAAATTTGGGAAACCTTAATTCTTAAAATGTCTTACGAATTAATTTTTAAGATGTGAAAACTATTCTTGGTGTTTGATAATTAATTAAATATATTACCTCTCACAAATTTGAGAGATTTCAACCTAAGAACCACTCACTAGTGCTTCATAGAAATGTTGGGTAGTCTGAGAGACATCAGCTTTGTACCTAGTAAGGGGTGAATCAATGTAGGCTTTTATTACTAACAGCATCAGCATTCGCCCCTACTGTTACTTAAGATCTGGTTCAATATTTTATGTTCTTCTTCCCATGCAGACTGGGAAAGGCTTTCTCCGGGCCATAAGAGGTATGCCAATGGCTGTGGCAGATCTAATTCCCGTCGACACAGTAATCAATCTCACCTTGGCTGTAGGATGGTACACAGCAGTTCACAGGTGTGGATTCTAACCTGACTTTCAAAGATTTGATGATAAGGAGGGTAAATATATTAGGCTTATTTTTGAAACATTTATATTTTATTGTAGGACACCTCAAATGTGAGAGGGTATCTGTTTCAATAATTTACATAGTTCCAAATATGCTGTCATATATGCATTGAGTTGTTTTATCAGTACTGCTTAGTACTTCATTGACTGTAAAGTAACAAACTCTTTAAATTAACCATAAAATTATTGATAACTGAAAAGTTTTTCTTTCTAATTAGTAAACTAATATAGTTTCTTTTTTAATGCAAAGTGGATGAAATAAGAGCATATTTTATATTTCATTGACCTGTTCAGTTCCTGATAAATGCCAAAAGTTCAGATCACTATGCATGAGGTATTTCCTAGTACAGAGAAAAAAAAAAAAAAAAAAAAGGTTGTTTGTATATTTGGCTCTGTTAGTAAATGATAAATTAAATTAATTTTTTCTTATTTGATGTCAGACTTTAGATGTTCTCCAAACCAGCAGGATTTAGCTGGATTTAGGAAACACATAGCCTATATTTTTGCCCAATAAACATGTTCCTAAGTTAAAAATACAATATGCTGTCTCATTGTGACACCTCCATTTTCTCCATAAATGTCAGCCTATTTGATCTCTCTCTCTCTCTCTCACTTTTCCTAGACATCTTCCATTTTGCTTATTAACCCAAAGAAGGAACAAAAGAAGGAAGGTTGCCTACATTACCTTACTCATGAGAATTATTGAAACAACCCTGTCTAAATATTATTTTGCCTTATCTTTCCTAGTTCTCCATTTTGTTGTATTTATTTAAATTTTATTTTATTTTCCAGACCTAAATCAACATTAATCTACCACTGTACATCTAGTAACTTTAATCCCTGTCACTGGGGCAAAATGGGTAAGTACCTCTAGCGACGTCACTACTATGTCTTTATCACAGGAAAAAAATTAGTGTGTCATGGAGCTTACAGTCTAGTGGGGAAAAAACACCAAAAACTAAGTAAAGATATAAAATATTTACAATCCGCAAATGTGTAAGAGTTAACTACAATGTATCAAAGAAGAGTCAGTGGGAACATCTGCATGATTGTAAGCAATAAGGGGTCCAATGGCTGTAGAGATTTTTAAAAATAAGTAACACCAAGTAGAAGTCAGTGACCATAAGCAAGGTCAGTGACAAAACACTGCTTCTGCTGTGGCCACTGCTTCCACGCGCACTACACCTGCTCCATTGCCACATCCCTGACCATGTGACAGGACTGATAAATTTAAAAAGTCCAATAATATGAACTTTTGTTATTGAGCCACTAATACTCTTATTGTGCAGTTAGCCATAAAAGTAACCTCGAAAGTATCTTGTTGAAGTAATTAATCCTGTATAGAATAGAAAATTAGCTAATCAATCTTGTACCCCTTCATCAATTTGGGAGTTGACTTTCATGTCAATATCTGAAACTTTAGATCATCTAGCTACTTTTTTTAGGTCCTAGATGTAGAAAAAAATCAAATGGACCTAATTCATGAGAACTTGATTTCTAATGCAAAGCACTCAGCTGTGTTATTATTTCAGTGAAAATGAAATGAAATTTTCTAGCAGCAAAGTTCTTTAAAACATATATCAGTTATTTAGGCTATATATCTAAATAATTCTGAAAACATTTAGAAATAAAAATAAATCTCCTCTACCTCAGTAAGAGAATTAAGTACCACTCATAAAAAGAGGCATTAATAGACACAAACAAGATATTTTAAGCTCTCAGATAAAAAGATGCTACATGTAAATTTTACTTCTGGGATTCAAACTAGTCTTCTGTCATGCTAAGAATTCTTACTATATGTTTTACAGAATTATAGAATCCCAAATTGAAAGTGATCTTAAAAATAATCTAGTATCCAAGTGTCACTGGTTCAATTCCCTATCAGGGCACATGACTAGGTTGCATGTCAGGTCCCCAGTTGGGGGCGCAAGTGAGATGCAACCACACAGTGATGTTTCTCCCTCTCTTTCTCCTTTCCTCTCTCTCTAAAAATAAGTAAATAAACAAACAAATAAATTATTTAAATAATAATAATAATAATCTAGGTCGTTTGCTTTATCTTACATATGAGACCCAGAAAAAGGAAATGATCTATTTCAAATTCAGATGGGGAGCTGGTGCCTGAAATAGAAGACAGGTTTCTTCCTTCCCTTGAATTTGCTCTAACCACTCCACTAGTGATTCTTAAAGGTGAATATGAATTTCTCCAGGAGAAAGAGAGTCCAGATTCCTGGGTCAGGTGATTCTTTTAAATAGAAATATTACCAAAATAACTGATATTGTCATCAGAACTGAATAATGAATTTAGGCATATTCTTTGAAAGTTCTACATAGATGAAATCAAAACTGAGTACAAATGAATATCTTTGGAAAAGAATCATTGAATTTACAAATTTACATTTAAAGTTTTTAATGAGGTTTTACCTAAGTAATAATAAAAAACGAAAAATATTTTGAAAAGAAGTCTGGAGATAAGAGTAGACAATTGAGTCTGTTGTATTCCCAGAGAGTAGAAATCCCAAAGAAGTAATAGATTGCAGTATTTCAAGTGAACCAGCACAGAGGAATCCTACCTTATAGTCTCTCTTTTCCTTAAACCCTTAGGGGTAAGGTTTAAGTTAACTGTTAAGAAGCTTTCCTCCTGATTCTGCAAGTAATGATCTAAACAAGGAAATAAGGCCCCTAGGCTCTATCTTGGAGCTTTTAGAATAGACTAGATAACTTTGGAATTCAGTGATGGATTTAAATTTTTCTGAACAATGCTTTCTGGGGGAAATTGTTTCAGAGTAAAGATTTCAAGAAGGGGACTCAATTCTTAACCTATACACAATGATGTGACTACTTGCCAGGATAAAAATATTAGAACGGTTGTCAGAAATTGATTCTTGACTCCACTCAGCAAACCCTTATTCTCTATTGTTTTGACCCATTTGCAAATGCCATCCACCACTATGGGCTCATATGCTCTAGACTTACCACTTGAGTCTGTTTTTCCTCCAGGATTCCAAGTCTTGGCAACCTGTGAAAAAATCCCATTTGAGAGAGCTTTCAGAAGACCACATGCTGACTTCACAACCAACGCCATCACAACCCAGTACTGGAATACAGTCAGCCACCTGGCCCCAGCCATCATCTATGACCTCTATCTTTGGCTCACAGGAAGGAAGCCCAGGTGAGAGGCTGGGTCAACAGCTTTAAAAGTATCACTGCATGGAAGATTAGGGCTCCAAAGTTCTTAGCCCTTACTTCAGCTGGGGATCCAAGTTGACAACTGAAACACACACACACACACACACACACACACACACACACGTCACACATTTTGGGACCACTGAAGCAATAGTAGTGGGAAGCCCCAGAGGACCCCTACCTTAACAATTCATCATAAGAAAAGAAGTTAAATGTTAAGGAATTTGCTTGATGAATTCAGCAAGTAATCATCCACCCAAAAAGAAAAGTATCCGAGACTCTTGTGCCTGGGGTTTTCTAAATTGTTGGGTAATCTTCAAATCTACTTACACACACAAGGGAAGGTGCATGAGGACTTCCTTTTCCTTCTCACAACCACGCAAGAAAGATATTGTCGTCATCCCAATTTTACAAATGAAGAAACAAGCTTAGGGAAGAATTTCAAACAGTCTCACAGAAGTTAATGAGGAAAGATTTGGAGAAATCTGAACTAGATATACTGCCACCTAGAGGTGAGGAAATTAGAGGGAAGAAGGTGGAGTGAAAAACGTGCAGATGCTGAGGCAGCTCTGTCACTGTGACTGTGACAGAACACACTCCTTTCTCTCTGTTTCATTGAATGTTAGATGTGCCTGAGGAGTCAGTATTATTATGATTACCAAAGGCAATTCCTGCAATCAGGAATCAGAAATATGAACAGTCTTGCCTTCCGTGCTAGCTTCTTCATAAAGAAGGAAGTCTTTCTCCAGTTGTTTAATTTCCATGCTTATTAGCAGAGCAAATGACTAAAAACTTAGGCTATGTTGTTTACTCAAATTTTTCAGACCCTCCTAAGAGCTCATAATTCAGTTATGGTCAGTTTCTCCTTGAGCAAAGTGAAAAGGGGACACTGTCTGTGGGGAAAATATTTGTATGAGGGCTTATTACATAAATATGGGAAAAAAAGAAAAACTAAATATTGTAAGCAGAAATGCTAAAGACTTTAAAATATATCAAGGGTTGAAGAAGACCTGGATAAAGACCAAGTTCAAGAAGCAGAAAAGAAAAACACAGGAGAAAGGAGCCCAATAAAAATCTTTATGAATTTTTTTCACGAGAAATTGTAATATTTGTAGGGAAATGGGTAGGTTTGTTTTGTGAAAGGAATTTTAAGAATAACATTAATGATAGAAAATGCTAGAATCCTTCTAGACCCTGTCCCTCACCAGGTGTGTTTGTCTGTAATTATGCATTTACAACCACATATGAAGTATATGTTTTTGTTTTGAGGTAAACAAATAAATACAAGTGCCCATGCATTTTACAGAATGTGCCACTGGGTTTGAGGAAGATGCTGAGGGTTATTGCTGTATTGGAGGGTATGCAATTGCCCTAAACAAAGATTCTGTCAATTTGGCCAACTACATCAGCATCTGAGGGCACAATCTGTTTGTTCTGCCTCCCATCATCGCTATGCAAAAATCAATCTTTTGAATTGTCAAACTCAAGACAAGAATTATCATGTCTTTGTTAGTTTGACTCAAGCCCCAAGTCCTTGGCCCTCCCTTTTGTTCATTAGACAAGACATTCGAGTTTTCTCCTCTGTCAGTTGTTCATTAGACGTTTGTTCATTAGACATTTGTTCGTTAGACATTCAGTTCTCTTCTGCAAGTTGCGTGCTTTTATTTCCCACCTATTTTTCTATTGGGTTGGGGTTGGCCTTATTAATTTATGGAAACTCATGTATATGTGCATGTGTGTGTCTGTGTAGATCTGTATTTGATGTATTTTCTCCAAGTCTGTTTCTTCTTTCTTTGAATAGGAAATTTTTTAATATTGACTAATACAAGGGAAGCTACATATAATGTAGTTAAGAGCATGGAGTTCGGAGTCAGGTTTCTGACTTCACCAATTTAGCCACATGAGCCCTAAATTACTTAACCTCTCTAAAGACTAACTTTCTCACCTGTAAAGAAATTTTAAAAAGATAGCAATCATACCTAATTTATAGGGTTGTGCATTAGAGTGTGTAGAATACAGTAATCACCATTTTTACTAAAGTTCTAAATGTTTATGCGATAAAATGAATTACTTAAGACTTTTGCATTTTAAGTATTAAGAAGACCTTCTCTACTTAAGAAAAAATGTTATTTCTAAAATATACTATTGTACTGATATAATGCCATACATACAATGATATTGTACAATGATTATTTTAGGAATGAAAATAAATCCATTGAAATTGCATCAATTACATCAGAGTTATAGAATGGATAAAGAATGTCTTATTCATCTGGTCTGTTAAAACAGACTATCAGGGATCGAGTGGCTTATAAACAAGTTTAATTTATTTCCCACAGCTTTGGAGACTGGAAGTCTGAGATCCAGATGTGGGTAGATTGGGCGTGTGCTGAGGGCCTGCTTCCAGGTCCCTCACAGCCATCATCTTTCTGTGCCCTCATATGCTGGAAAGGCCAAGGGAGCTTTGCTGGGTTGTCTTTGATAAGGGCTCTTCCTCTAAGTACCATCACATTAGGTCTCCACATATGAATTTTAGGGGGACACAAATATTTAGTTTATAGCAATGATATTAGGTAATAATAGCTAAGCAGAACCATGTTATGACGTTTGTATCAATAAGCAATGATTTTACCTGCTGCCTAAGAATTTTCCATGATACAATGAGAGAAGTACCTAATGAGTCGTTAGAAAAGTGGGCATTAGGATTGACCAGAAATAAGACCAAATTCACAAAACAGCATCATAAGTCATTACTGGGTCAACTACAATAATCACTACTACCAAGATATGCCTAAACTGATAAGGTGAAAGTCAAATGTTCTATAGTCCAAAGGTGATATGTAGTCAGAAGACCTAGGTTTACACATTAGTTATATGACCATAAACCTATTAGTTCTCCTGTAAGATGAAGATAATATTGATCTTTTTAATTTTTTAAAATATTTTATTGATTTTAGAGAGAGAGGAGAGAGAGAAACATCAATGTAAGAGAGAAACATGGATTGGTTGCCTCCCATATGCACCCTGTCAAAGAATCGAACCCACAACCTATGTATGTGTCTTGACTGGGAATTGAACTGGAACCTTTTGGTGCATGGGACAACACGCCTACCAGCTGAGCCATGCAGTCAGGGCAAGTAATATAGATGTTGATTCCACGGACTCATATTGTGAGGAGCAGTAAGATTGTATATGGAAGTTTTTAAATAAATTGTTATGTTGGGAAGTTCACACAGCAGAGCTGGTCCAAGTTCTGACCATGGGATTGGAAGATGTGTTCTACTTTACATAATGGGACACAGGGTGATAAAATTATAAAAACAGGTTTTTGATGTCAAAATTGGGTTGGAATTTTGGCTTTGACGCCTACTGACTGCTGTGGCCACTTTATCTTAAGTACACTTTACCCATTCATAAAAAAGGAGTTAGCCCTGACAAGTGTGGCTCAGTTGGTTGGATGTTGTCTTGCAAAGCAAAAGGTCACTAGTTCAATTCTTGGTCAGGACACATGACTGGTTTGTAGGTTTGGTCCCCAGACTTGTTATTTCTTTCCCTCTCTTTCTCCATCCCTTCACCTCTCTCTAGGAATAAATAAAATCTTTTTTTAAATGCAGATTTATACCTACCTAACAGAGATGCTATGAGAATTAGTAAAGATGGTTTCTAAAATTATCAACACTGCCTAACAAGAGCAGGTTATCAGCAAATGTTCTTTTCTCCTTCAATCTGAATTACAATTGACATTACAACTAGCATGTGGTGTACAGTAGTCCCTCTCTATATCACCGTTCACTTATCGCAGCCTCACTGTATCGTGGGATTTTTAAAAAACTGTATTTATTTATCATGGATTTTTCACTATATCACAGGATTTTGTGGTACTGTTTACATATGTTGTTAAAGTTACATAGGTTTAATAGTGTAGAATATATTTAAGAACATAAGTAGTGTTTATAAAAGTGTGGAAAAGGTTAATAAGGGAGTGGGAAAGGTTAATAAGGGACTGGGAACGGTTTATAAGTGTGTGGGAATGGTTTATAAAGTCTTAAAATATATATAAATACTACAATAAGTGTAAGGTTCCTACTTCACAGATTTTCACCTATCGCGGGGGGTCTAGAACGTAATACCCGCGATAAGTGAGGGAATACTGTACAATGAGAGAAGTACCTCATGAGTCATTAGTTATGTGGATGCTAATACAGTCAATACGTCTGCCCAGAAATTATATGCTAAGACCTTGGGTCTATCCATTTTTTAAAAATCCAAGAACATATAACAAAGGAGAGAAGTAAGTTTTCTGTCTACTTCAGAATTCAAAGAATGAATAGTATGCCATTAAGGATGGCTATCTAGCTGTTTTTTTAACTGTTTGCTACTCTTGTTAGCAAACAGCAGTCGGGGTCCTGCTGCCTGCTGCCACACTCTAGGCAAAATTCCAGAGTCAAAGGTTTGGTGATAAAGGAAAGGAGTCTTTATATTCAAAAGTAGTCACTTAAGGCTATCAAAACACAGCTTTAATCACTTAAGCCCATCAATTAAGGCTAAACTCTAACACCTGGGTTCTCTTTTCCTCTGTTAGTTTCTATAGTTAGTTTAAGAACTAAAACAACATAATACACAAAAGCTACACAATTCTGGAAAAAATGACAGCCTTCTGCCTCAGAACCTGTTCCCTCTAGAACACCTGAAGAATAAACCTGCCACCCTCTGCTAGGCCAGCCCAATCCTAGACTAGCCTCCTAAGGGGGAAAAGTAGGAGGGGCCGGAGTTCCTTCCCACCCAAAATACCTGTTGGAAAATGTAGGCAGCTGCAACATGATCATCCAGGCATCCTGAGGAAGAAGAGCCTGAGAGCCTGAGCCAGAGCCTTAAAGAGCCAGCTCAGGAGCCAGAAAAGCTATTAAGCCAGAGAACCAGCCCTCTTTTTACTTCCATTGGCTCTGGAGGCCTTCAGCTTCTCAGCCAATCCCATCCTTGACTGCCTTCCGTTGCCTCAGCAAAGCCTCCTAGGGCCCCTCCTATTTCTCCCCAGTCTTAATTAGATCTCTGTGTATCAATTACTCTTGAGAAGGAGATGACAGAAAAGAGGCAGAGGAGGGGTCTGGTGGTATTAAAAAGCTTCTTCAGCTTCATCCCCTTCCCTTCATTTAATAGAGAGTTGTGGAAGGAAAAAATGAGTAGAAGTTTTAATGAGGGTTGGAAGGAAAGAGGGAAGGAATACGTACTTTGTAAAAATTTTTTCTCAAAAATAATTTCTCATGCATTCTTACAGAGGAACAGGGAAGCACCATCTGTGCTGTGCTGATATTTGCTCCTTTTTGATCTTTACCTCAGGATGACGAAGCTCATGAATCAGCTTTTAAGAACCACTTCTATCCTGGAGTATTTCATCAACCAGAGTTGGGAATGGAGCACAAACAATACAGAAATGCTGATGTCCGAGCTGAGTCCTGAAGACCAGAGAGTAAGTACAGTGCTGCCTTAACCAATGGAGAAATCTTACTCATTTGGAATTTGGAAGTATTTAATCTGGAAAGCTGATGAAAGTTTTAGTTATATACCTTTTTTTTTTTTTTTTGCTAAGAAAATGAGTCAATGCTATCAACACAGTTTCAGGAAACAGGTTTAATGTGGGTAGATCTGGGTCCTTGGACTTCGGTTGGATTCTCACTGCTGTTCTGCATTCACATTTCCTACATTTACTTAGACTTAACCTTTGTTCACCCTCGGAGCTGTTATCTTTTCAACAAACCATCTGTACCTCTGTCTTTCCCCAAACAGCCATAGTGTATAACTTTGAGGAAGAATAATCATAAATTCTCAACCACCATCCTTGTCAAATCAAAATCCTTGGTGTCTCTAAACTATATAGTTTCTTCCTTTTCTTTTAAAGCTAACCTCTACTCCTCTTTATTCTACCCCACCTGAGGCCTCTCTCCAATTAAACTTTAAATTTTCACTCTCTTGAATGACATTTTTCCAATAAAATTTTTTTTCAAAGAGCATTTATTGATGTAACTTGTTCTTGACACATTGGAGAAGAAACTGAGTTATCTTAAGTAGCTAGCCTCATATTCCAGCTAAGGATTTTACTTTTACATACTGGCCTCAGAAAGCATGATTCAAGTCCAGGTCCTAGAATTTGTGTCATGGAACCTAAAGGTTTCTTGCAAAGTCAAATACTTTACATGTTATATTGAGAAGCCAGATGAGATTTAGAGGGATATTTTAACTGAAATCATGACTACCATACAATTAAGTTGAAATAGAGCTATTTTCATAAATATTTACATACCATCTATAGACAAAGTTATTCTAAGTATACCCATTTGAAATGCATGGATGATTGATCAAGCCAGCTTATTTTTTAAAAAAACCCTCAAGCTTATTGTACATTATTTTTAAAATTAGCTTCCAATTTTAGGTAGGCTTATCTTTATAGGATTTTCTCCGTGGAATTTACCCATCTAAATAATTCAAAAGGTACTTGGCAGCATGGAGAAGAAACAAAGTCATCTTGAGAAGTAAATGTTAGATGGATAGCTAGCCTCTCTCTAACTTGTTGATCTCATCTACTGTCTTTGTTAATATGCAGCATTATCTCAGATACTTGAGATACCTTAACCACATATAATAAACAAAATAGAAATAAAATAAAATTGAATTAAAATATGGAGTCAAGGATAAGAATGAAAAAACAGAATGTCCATCTGTGGTTTACAAGGTCATACCTAAGCCAGGGCAGTTAAACAGTGAATTTGTTGAGTTTTTGTTGGAAAAGGAAAAAAATATATAGTTTCATGGTATTCTTTGTCCAAGAGGAGAAAATATGCTAGTGTTCCAAGAGAAGCAAAGCTTTCTTAACACTAAAGAAAACTTTTTGAAGGAGAAGGAAGTGGTTAATATTGTAGGAAAGGATGGTAGGCTAAGGGGACATCAACATTTAAG
Source organism: Furipterus horrens (assembly GCF_987537825.1). Taxonomy (NCBI): domain Eukaryota; kingdom Metazoa; phylum Chordata; class Mammalia; order Chiroptera; family Furipteridae; genus Furipterus; species Furipterus horrens. The sequence continues at coordinate 38,433,740 of NW_028327174.1, forward strand.
AGAAATGGAAAGAAAATGACACATAATTTGTTTTGGTTCCTAACATTGTATTCCATCACTTTAAAAAATAATTAATCCACATTTACTTGAAATGAAATTAGCTTTCACCTAATACCAGTTCCTTATATTTCCCTCACAAGACTTCTTAAAGGTCAAACTTTTGAACTTGATCCACGTTTAAATATTGCTAGGGAAATGGTAATCCATATTATCAGTGCCTTTGAAATAACAGCTCAAATAATCTCATTTGGTGGTATTGAACCTAAGTCTTCTAAACTGACTGTTGCTTATTTACATAAAAGAAACTTCCTTAAGTGAACAAAGTGATTGTCCAGTTGTGCAATTTTAGCAATCCATTATCTCTTTTTGCCTTCAAGGTATACAACTTCGATGTGCGCCAGTTGAACTGGTTGGAATACATTGAAAATTATGTTTTAGGAGTTAAGAAGTACTTATTGAAAGAGGATATGGCTGGGGTCCCAGAAGCAAAGCAACATTTAAGAAGGTAAGCATAATCAGTCACTTAATATCTATTGCACACTATGTGTATCTGATTTTATACCAGACGTGAAATTTGAGCTGGGAGGGTAGGAATTAACATTGTTGAAGCATTTACTCCATAACAGGTCCTTCCCTGTCTACTATGCCCTGTGATATACTATTTCATTTAGACTTTGCAACACCCCTATGAAGGTATTATTTCTGTTATCCCATTTTTATCAAAGAACTAGTTAGCCCCTCCCCCCCCAAGTAACTTGTTCATGGTAGTACATGGGAAGTAAAAGAGCCAAATTTGAACCTAAGCTTCTCTGATTCTTCTACCACACCCTGTCATAACATGGCACAGAGAAAGGATACCCAACCACAGGAGACCTGATCATACTATTTATCATGGGCAAATCATATAGCCACTTCTCAAGTCCTTCAACTACCTTAAATTTGTCATTAATCCCTTAAAAGACAAAGAATTGTAGCAGTCTGGTATGATTTTGGTAGAAACAAAGGGCTTTTAACACAGAGATGGTAAGGGTGTAAAAGTAAGTTGCAAGCAGAGTGGGACTTTGACTAGTAGGCTAAGAACTTTAGGACTTACCCTCTAGTGAACAAGAACCAGAGAAGATATGTGATACAGTAATATGATCAAAGTATTTTTAAGAAAGACTGTTAGTCATATTTGCAAGATAGGTTAGAAAGAGGTATGAGAAAGGGAAACTATTCAGGGCAATATTATGGACATGATTATTGAGAAAAAAATGTTGTGGAAATAAAAAATATAAAATCTAAAGGCTATCAGGTCATACCCATGAGCGTTTATTTGCTTGTCACAGCCAGAAGAGACACATTTATAGCTCAGATAACATTAGTTGTGTATTTGGCACTGTTTTTAACTTTGGTTATGTATGTCTGTTCCCCAGGCTCCGAAATATTCACTACCTCTTTAATACTGCCCTCTTCCTCATCGCCTGGCGCCTTCTCATTGCAAGATCTCAGATGGCTCGGAATGTCTGGCTCTTCATTGTGAGCTTCTGCTATAAATTTATCTCCTACTTTAGGGCATCCAGCACGCTCAAGGCCTAAGGAAGTCTGCCAGTCTTCATTTATTTGGAACCTCTCAGATCCCTCTAAAACAGCAAATTGTGGTTTGCAAGATTAGGAAGTAATAAAGAATATGCCAGCCTCATCACCTCTCAAATGTGTTGTCATGTATTCATCCCTGTGTTCTTTTCATTACAGTGAGAGGAGTCATATCCTCACCTATAATCATATATATATATTTTAGGAAAAAAATATATTTCCAGACTGTTTCTTAACACTCTAGTCTATGTCCTTGAATAAAAACCACCAAAGTACAACTCTGTTTCCACATTTAGCTTTTTTCTCCTTGAGAGGACTAGTTTCAACTCAATAAACATGTAAGAACACATGATAGAAGCTGAATTATGCTTAAAAAAAAAAAAAAAAGCAGTTCTAACCTTGGAACCATTCTGGCATGTACCCTGTATAAAGGTTTAAAATCAATATAAGTGGAGGAAGAATGGTCTCAACATCCTCATAAATGCTGTAATGGAAATACTGTAATCACTGAAAATCTTTGTGTTACACCATGGAGTCCTGGGGGAATTAGAAAAGGGACTTACATTTAATATTTTTCTTAACTATATCCACTTCTGGAACCTAAAAAGAACTGAGACATAAATAATTATGTCCAAATGAGGGCTCAAACATATTTACACTGACAGTTTTTTATGCTTTTAACTAAACAATTCTCATAATTTGAATTTGACAACTATTATTTCTACATCTTTAGAATTACCAATTTTCCTGATAACCTTCTCTCAAGAGTTTCCTTCTTGTCCATCAAAGTCCCCAAAACCCTTATATTCAAACTTATTTTACTCAGGCCTCAATTAGAGTGACAAATGGAGAGGAAGCTTCCAGGCTGGAATTATATAAAAACCCAGTCCCCTGATCTTTGTCATTGAGGAAAGCAAAATTTCAAATAAAAATTTAAATGCTAGCTTTAGTCTTTTTCCATAAAGTGGGGAAGATGACTCTTCTGTGATCACCAGGATTTGCTAGTACCTCAACAATGTACTGCAGGCTAGACTTCATTAAGTGACTCCAAGTTTAGAGAATAGGTGTTGTTTTGTTTTAAAATATTTTATGTGTTATGAAAAGGAATTAGTAAAAGCTATAGTTATTTTCAAATTTCTGTATTAATATATCCCAATTTCCCTCAAATTTGAGAAATCAGTGCATGGTGGATTACAATATTTGATGTTAAAAACATGTACTATTATTCAAATATAACGTCTGGGGCCTACACAATTAAAAATAATCACAACTACTGGAAAATTAAATGAGCATAGAATGTTAACAAGTTGTTGCTGCTCACTCTGGAATGATTGGTAATACTTAGAATTGCACATTCAAGTAGCTGAAGTGCACAAGGCCTGGAGGGCAGCTTCTAGCATTCCTTGTGGTTTTTCTGAACCCCTAAAGGGCATTTTTCAGGAATTCTTCTGGGCAATGTCTTTCCCAATCTCATCTACATTCTGGGAACCACTTTCCAGGGCAGAGAACACAGCTCTGAAACAAAACTCCTGGTGATCTTTAGCTTAAGATGTCTATGTCTGAGTTACATTGATGAAAATACAAACTAGATATGGTAAAAACAAATATCAAGATACATAATTCAATGAGATTGGATAAAACAACAGTTCTAAGAATTTACTATCTTTTGAGTATTGTTTTGCTAAATCAGTAAATTCCACTAATCAAATATTCATTTTGGCTTTTGATTAAGTGAAAATTTGAATTAAAAACGTTTCTCTCCTCTCCAGTGTTGTGTCTTTAACTGTTGACTACTGCAGAGCTCCCTCCCACTGAGAAAAAAGGCTGTAATCTTCCAAAGGACCTGCCAGACTAATATAAATTAACATATAGGTATATAATGCTTCACTTTTTCTGCCATCATTAATAGAGCTGCGTTCACATGCTGAAGCGCGTTTTATCTGTGGCATTAAAGAAATTACATGAATAAAGTTCTCTTGTGATTAAGCAGTGAAAGTAGATAGGTGTCTGTATGAAAAGAAATTATTCTAAATCGAGACCAATTAACAAGTATTTGAGGACCTAATATATACAGCGCAAGGAGAAAGAACCTTCTACTTTTGGGGGGAAAGAGATGGCAAGTAAAACAAAGAAAAGGTATCCATGTTTAGAAAGCAATTTTGGTAATCCCTATATTCTGTACTCACTAGATACCTGATACAGTAATAAATATTGAGTTGAAGACAGTCACCACCTGAAGCAATTAATACTAGAGAAAGTTGAGGTAGATGGGCACAAAACTCAGAAAAACATATCTCACAATTTTATACTAACATCACATCATCATCTCCAGTAAGCACTTTAAATAACTGATTGAGAGTCTCAAGGTAAATTGACAGATCTGAAGGATAATGCCCAAATAGTGTGTTATCTCACAATGAACTGAACAGGTCAGCCTTAAGTCTCCAAAAACAACAATACAGTATTCCCTCACTTATCCCGGGTATTACGTTCTAGAACCCCCCACCCCCACCCCCGCAACAGGTGAAATCCGCGAAGTAGGAACCTTATATTTATTTTAGTATTTATATATATTTTTAAGGCTTTATAAACCCTTCCCACACTTATAAACCATTCCCAGTCCCTTATTAATCTTCCCACACTTTTATAAACACTACTTATGTTCTTAAACATATTTTACACTCTTAAACCTACCTAACAACATACGCATACAGTACTGCAAAATCCCACAATATAGCAAAAAATCCATGGTAATTAAATACAATATTTTTAAAAATCCCGCGATACAGTGAGGCTGCAATAGGTGAACCACAATATAGAGGGACTACTGTAATTTTCAAAGTTTACAGGAATCACATGCAAATTTCCATGTGGCTATTTTTCTAGAACTGCAAATCTAACGTTCTGGAAACATAAGCAACTACCTATAGTAAAAAGTATGGTTGTTTCATATGCCCACACAAGGAAATGGAAAATGTTCACTGCCTAGATTATTTAAAAAAATATATATATTTTTAGAAAGTTAACAAAACTGGTAGTTGCTAGTTTTAAGATGTAATTTGCTTGTCAGAAGATAGTATCCTGTGAAGTGTATCTAGGTATGGCAAAGGATGATTAACTGAAATTAAGTTTAAGTAGCTAGAAACAACTCTACTGACACACAAATATTTTTAGTATGTCCCTACTTTATCTGCAATACGGATTTCTACCTGTGACTGTAAATAACTGGGAAGATGGGAGGGTGGGAACCTTGCATCAATTCTAGAATAACTTAATAAAAGGTAAATAAATCAATTAGTATAACTGCTTGAAAACAGAGGACAATTTATAAAATATTTATTACATATTTATAAGTTGTTGCTGAAGGTCTGCTTTAGTACAATATGTAGCTGTCATTAATGGATACTTTTCCCCACACCTTATCATTTTAAGTTTTACCTAAAATTACACAATATAACTTAAATGAGTTATATTTTGAGGAGCTGTTAATATAATTACTTTAGATAAACATTCATCTGCAAATGATTTTCCTTTTCCTTTTTACTTTGGATGCCTTTTTTTTTTTTTCTTGCCCAACTGCTTTGGTTGGAACGTCCAATGCTATGCTGAATAAAACTGGTGAGGGTGGGCATCCTTGTTTCAGTTTTCACCATTGAATATATTAGTGGAGGGTCAATAAGCATTCAGTACAATTTGGAGTTGCTAAAAGAAACTACATATTTAAATGTTTTGCTGATTATAATCTTCAACTCTACTGATTTATAGCCTTGCCTCTATGGCTCAATTTAAATCACTCATTTATATTTAATATGAAAAATATAAAATACAACCAGTCTCCATAATTTAGCTTCATCTGGAGCAAAAGCAAATATAATTGATATTTAAAGACTGCTAGTTTTCCTGGGGTGGAGAAGCCTTAAATATGAGAACTGAGGCTTAACTGCAGGTACATGATTGTGAAAGGACCAAGAAATTGTTTTATAATGTGTAATTTCATTTAGAGTCCATATGTTCAAGATTGAGACACTAAATGAGTGTTTTTCGTTCTCTTAAAATACAAAAATCCGAGGCAGCTTGTTTCCAACTCTTAAAATAATGCAGTGACTCATCACTAGAGAAATATTTCAAAAGGGGGGAAATTATAAGGACGTAGTTGGATATTAATTGAGGCAGCATACCATAAGATAGTGAACAAATGGTGATCTGTCCTGACAGTGCAGACACAGGGTGATTCCCTTTGGCTTACTGAAAGTTTGCTAGAGTGCTAAATAGAAGGGGAAGGACTTAAGTACAGGTTAAAAGGCATGGTGAAAATTTTAAGGTCATAAGGCTCAGGTTTAAGTAAGTTTTAAATAAAAAATGTTTTTAAAAAAAATGCATCTTGAATTCAGGTTCAAGAGTCAAAGTTTTAAATTTTGAAGCAAAGAAGTTGCATGTAAACTTACTTTTTGGTACTGAATTACTAACCTAACATATAAAGACAGACTGTAAAATATTGCCCTCCCATTACACCTTTAAAAAGTAAGAGGTCTTTGTTCTTTATGAATTCCAAAGTTTGTTTTAAACATTATCAATTTTGCTTGCATTTATAATTTATTATAAAAATTCAGTGCTTTGTATTATAAAATGTACATGAGAAAAGTGATATTAATAATCTAGGTTGAAAATTATAATTTTGTTATTAATACTGAGTTAAGCTTTCCCCATGAGGTAGTCTGAAGTATACAAATACTGCAGCAGAAAATTATCTACCTAAATATTTCACCTCTTCTTATAGGCCAATGTATACAAATACAGTTAAAAAAACATTTCATATAATGTGAGGTTTCAACTTTTAAAATATTAAGGCTAAAATATATACGTGTGGATATTATGAATAGCCTAATAAGAAAAAAAGCAGGATTGAGTTAATAAGGTTACGTATCCTAATGAAGGCACCCGAGGCACAAGCCAAAGTGTCTAATAGGTAGGTCAGTACAGTGTTCTCTGCAACGGAAAAGAAACACTTGGTGAGATCAAAACAGCTAACAAATCCATCATCCATCGTCCAAAAGGGCTGGTCAGAATCTTGTTTTGATTGCCAAAAATCTGACCTTGCTTTTCAGAGGAGTTTCAATCTTTCTTAACTTTTAAAATGAAAATCAATAGCTAGGCCAAATTTTGCTTTAAGAAATACCTTTCATAGTTTTAATGGGACAAATTAATTCCATTAAAATTTCAATATGGTATTTGGAAAACATGAAAACAATTAAAATATAAGTACCAAAATAACTTTTTAAATTCTTAAAGATACTTAACTGTCATAATCCTAACAGAAAGGAAATAATTCTAAATCATTCTTGTCTTTCTTTCCATTAAAAAAAAAGGCTAGAATTTGACTGAACTTTCTGACAAGCAGATTCACAAAACCAAGTCTAAAAATAGCTATAAAGTTCTAATTCTCTCCTTGAAATTCCTTTTGAGAAATATTCTATTAGTTCCTAGTCTAACTTCATTGGAAATCTAAGAATAAATAAAAAACACATTGATTTTTTTGAATTTTCTGGATTCAAACATCTTTCAAAGCATGTTATGTCACCAGTATCAATCAGTTAACTTTGTGGCTCTTAATAATAAACTGTGTATTTTAAACATTGATGCTTCTGTTATTTTCAACAAAATATCACTCAATATAAGCTTCACTGCAAAGTAGTTTTACCAGTATTTCTCCTCTCCACTGTATTATTGTCCCAACAATTTTCAAGAAAACTTCTTTTAACCTTCAAAAACAATCCATTTGAAAAACTACAATTTGTGGCAGCCTGTTCTCTAAAAACGACAATTTTAGATCTAGTTTTTAAGTCTTGACCTTGTTGCTTACCAGAATTTTTGTCTCCCCATTTCCCTAAGTGATTTGAACCATGGGGATTGGTTGATGATTATTCTATTATCATTAAGTATTACAAAAGGAAAAGTGATGTTGGCACACATATTCCAAGTAAGTTTTTAATGGCACCTGGGTGATATCTCCCTCTTATTATTTTTAATCTTTTATAGTCTGAAAATTTTAAATCAACCCTTAAATAGTAAGAAAGTCAGAACAACACAATCTAATATACAATCAACCACATTCAGGACATTCTGAATGCAGATACTTCTTTCATCCGGTTTTACAGTTTAATGGACATCATTTAATATGATAATCTCTCAGATATGACATCATCTTGTTTACTTAAATAGTTGCCTCACACTTCTATTTTATTTAAAGGTACCCTGTTTTGCCTGATCACCACAACATGTATAAAATATTCTATTTTCCTCTTAATATTTTACAAACTAATTATTTTCATCATCAGTAGCAGATCTTTTTATTACTCACCCCCTGCTCCAAAGTATACCAACAATGATCAGATTAAGAAATTTAGTATCTTTTAAAAAAATGTGCTTTCTTCTCCCCTTGCAAGTGCCGACTATACAGTTTGTGAATGATACCTCTATACATATTATAGCACCTATATGCCCGCCCCTGTAAGAACTCACCTTAGTCTCCCATGACCCTGCCTTGAGAAGTTAACAAAGTCAATAGCCAGAGTTTAAAGAAAAGCAGTTACCTTCATAAGACCAAGTTAATAGATAAATGGTCTTGTCATTATGGCTTAACATTAATATGGCTATAGCATGTGAACCCATCCCTGTTTACCTTTATTAACAATGTGACCTGATCACAACTTTTTAAAGTCTAGACTAGTTTTCCATATGTTTTACATATTTTATTCTGACACCATATTTTAAAAACAAGAGGACTCAGACATTAGCACTATTAACACCTTTTTCTTTAGACTTGGTTTAACTTCTTTCCTTCAGGTCTTCAAGGTCTGATTTTGATACAGTCCATTTGCGATGAAAATATCAGGAAGGGTCACCTTCAAAGCAATATTCCAGTTGGGCGTATTCACTGATTAGCTGCATAATTTCTTCTAGAACTTTTGTAACAGACACAACACATACAAGATTTCAGTTTGGGTGTTTTTCTCTTTTTTTTTCCCTAGGTATGATTCCTGCTTCTCATTCATATTTTTTTCTTTTGAATATATTGCACAATATTTTCTTATTAAAAAAGGTTTTATGTCTCAGGCAAAAAGTTTTTCTCCTTCACTTGGGAGGTGCTAATGTGTATTATTTTCTAAAAGAGGTAAGTGGTTGTTTGTGTGGCCATCCTCAAAGGGGACCTAGGGAGAAAGAGACCAGAGCATCAGTTTTATCCCTTACAAGATTTCCTCCAAACACAATGCTTTATTTGGGGCAATTTGGGGGTGGGGAGGCACCAAAAGATACTTTTTAGATTTAACAATGGCACTGTTAGTTAGAAATCAGTACCCTTTATACTATATTACTTACAGAGTTGACGGGTTTGTAGGATCCAAGTCTGAAACGACAGTAAATTATTTCAACTATAAATTTTCCAATTCCATGTAACATGCCTGTAATAAAAATGTTTTAATTAAATTATGCTTTTAATGAAATTATTTCATAAACTGCTATGTAAGAATATAAAACTACACTAATTATGATGGAATAAATTAAGGAAGAAAATAAAGCAGTTTGCTTTACTCCCACAGTTAAAAATAACAAGACAGTTAAATTTTAAAACAAATTAATTTCTTCTCAAAATTACAAGGCCAAATAATTCATGATCTTAACAAAGCAATCTCTTCAAGGGTACTTAGTAATTGCACACCCACATAATTTTGAAAAATAAATAATACCAGCACCACAAATTTAAATGCATTTAAGTGAAGCAGTGACAAAGACTTTTACAAGAAAAGATGGACATGCATCTAAAAAATATAACTCAAAGTATATAAACTACCCAGCTCCATGTAATAGTGAATAGGGGTTAGAAATAAAGAAGGAACTATTTCATTTATTTACTGTACTTAACTCTCAAATTTTCATGATTGTGCAAGTTATCATTTTTGAGAGAAACCCATGATCTTAGGACATAAAGGTCAAAATCATAAAAACACTGGCTGAAATATCATAGTTCAAAGTACCATAATATATCATTTTACATATTGTTCGGTTAAAAATTATTTAAATTCATAAGAAAATTTATATCCAAGTGTCTACTATTTCTATAACACACCTGCAAATCAGAAACCATTATTCCCTTTTTTATTGATGAAAAACAGTTTCAGAAAAGGTAGGTGACCTATACAAGGCAGCCACTGCAAAAATGGCAGGACTTGGGCTCACTTCTAGGATCTGTCTAGCTCACTAAGTAACTTCCCTTAAACCACTGGATGCAGTAAACTTAGTTATGTTTAACAATGAATCAATTAATTTTGGAGGTTTGGAATGAAGTCTTAAAGTGTAAGTTCTTTATATATCAAAACATGAAAGTATTTATATTTCTTGCTCCTTTTAAGTAAAGGCATTTAATTTCAGTGTCAGCAACACTTTTAGAAATTGGGCAAAAAAGGGAATGAATCTTTACCTGTTGTTGAAAAGATTCCTCCGACAATACCACAGAGTCTTACAAAAAACTGCCAGAATGGCATGTGCTCTTCAGTAACTGTCACCATGAGAGAACTGAGATCATATTTCATAAATATCCCAGAGACTCCATGGCTGCCGGCAGCATGGTTAACAACACGTTCCTGAGAGGAAGGCAGAGGATGGGGAGAGGTAGGAGGAGGAGAAAGGCAGGACTCATGTTATCCGGTTACTCACTTTTCCTGTCAACATGAAGCCCCACTCCTCTGCCGCATGGAAGAAGCTCCCAAATCTTTTTACAGATCATCCTTCTAGATTAAGATCTTCGGACAATCAAATTATTCTGTATTCTTTGTGTGGTTAGATTTTGAAGCAGTCAGAGAGAACAGAATCACTCTTTCCTATTTTCTCTGAAAGATCACTTCACATACAAGTTTTCTATCGAGCTCAGGAGTTTACAACGGTATGGCACATTCTTCATTGACCAAATCAATAAACACTAAGTTTATATTTTGACTTTTTAAAAATATTTCTTTGCTAAGAATTTAAAAAATAATCATATTTATTTCCTGTCCTTTAAATAATCAGATTTAAAAGCAAATAATTTCAGTATCTGTTGTTCATTTTAAACAGTACAAGAAGAAAACAATGAATTAATTTGAAAGACATCGATATTTGAGCTACTGGTTCAGTGTTTAAAGAAATTTTTTTTTCTTGAAAGATATGTAACTGAAATTATAAACCTACCAAAGTGTGTACACTGAGAATATATTCTATTTCATTCTATTCTGTTTACACTTTCAAAAATCAAGTTTGGAAACTTTCTAACAAATTTCTATTATAGCTCAAAAACACCATGCTACCATAGTGGTTTGCTGCTACTTTTATGTCAGACCCTACCAATTTTGACTAAGCTATAACAAAATTGTAAGCTTTAGAACAAAACAATTTTATATGGGCATTACAAAACCCCTTCCCCTATTAACACCACAGAGTCTTATAAAGGCCATTGTTCATGTTTCCAATGAAATGACTTCAGCTTAAAGCTCTGATATGTTCAACCATTACTGTCAGCACCTATAAGGACTAAAGCTGTTCCAGGGATCAGAGTGTCCACGTAACAAAAGACTAATAATGATTCCCTCTGGGTTGCAGGACCAATGAAGGTCAGTTCTTCACACTTCTGCCCCCCTCATCCTCCACCTTACCAACTCATTATTCCTTTTTTTTTTTAAGTGAAACTCAACTATTTTAGTCACCTTGAGCATAAACCACACAATGGTCAAATGCTCTGGGACTCCATTCCATTTTTTAAAATTTAATGTTGTTATTTAAAATACATTATGGAGATAATGCAAAAATTTCATATCAGTATACAGATATCTTTTTTTCTCTCTCTTTTTTAAAAACTTGCATGTTCCTCTATTGTGTGGATGTACCATACAATGAAGAGTAT